>NC_081411.1:358826019-358978519 GCF_030272615.1 Cryptomeria japonica | reverse complement strand
TTCTTTCCATCTACATCCTTCATTGATCTGGTGGTAGGGTCTAGCTAGGGCGAACACAAAAAATGGATTTTGTGTAGACATAGGACAGGCTGCCACTAAATGTATTTCACTATTGATGGTGGGCTCCATTTTATAAGATATTGGTGGCTCCTTTACTCTTTTTAGGAATTCATCAAGATCTACATGACCAATCTCCATATCCATGATATTGTTAATATTGGATGATACAAATGAAGGAGGAAAAAATGGATATAAATATCCCACTTCTTGGACTTCATTGATTTCTTACTCAATGAAGGCTTTTTCATTTGCAATAAATGCATTGTAACATGAAAAAATCATTATTTGAGACAATTAGCCTCCATAGGAATCTTTATTTGATAGGATAAAACCATTGGTCAATCGCAAATTGGTCAAAAACCACAAATTTATAAGTGTGTGCTTTAGGTGCAAATCAGGCTTATAAGTCCGATTTGCACTTGATATAAGTGTAAAATCAACAAGAAGTGCATATCGAACTTAAAAGTCCAATTTGCACTTCATCTAAACCATAAAATCAAAATAGGTGTATATCAGGTTTGTATCCCTGAAATACACCAAGATATTAATTTTTTTTGATTTGATGCAAATCAGGGTTACATCCCCGATTTACACTTAGGAAATTCATTTTGGTGTGAATCGGGGATATAACCCCAGTTTACACCTAATCAGGTAAACACAACAAAATAATCAATAATGGTGTCAGGCGGGGTTACAACCCTGACCGACACTATGGAGAAAATATAGGCGAGGTTACAACCTTGACCAACACCATGAAGAACTTAAATCAATACACAGATAATATAACGATGGCAGTCGGGGTTATAACCCCAATCACCACCACAGTTAAAGACTGTGGTGATGGTTGCCAACCATCACTAAAATTAAAGGCAAGGGAAATATGACGGGTGGTGGGGTTGTGTGCTTGACACACACCATAAAGGGGGAAAATCTATGGTGTATAATGGACACACAGTCTCGCCACACACCTCAAAGAGATAAAATCCATGAAAATAATAAAAAAAAGGACAGGGTCGAAACTGAAATCCGACACATATCCAAGATAAATCTTTGATATGTATCAGGTTTAAAACCTGGTTCATGCTAAAACAATAGGGCACGTCAAGAAATCAATAATACACATTTCAAAACACAAAGAGATGTCGAATAAAAGACATACTGAGGAATCTAAACAATCCAATATTTGAAAGCCACTCAACACTTGTAATGCTCCGTCAAGAAACCCTAAAGGATCCAACTAAAACTCTTGAAAAGAGTGCAAATAATTTTTTTTTGAAAACATTAATGAACTTAAAGATGCATTAAATTAAACATTGCAATAACATTTGCACAAGCGGAAGACTTAACTTAAACACCTAAGGGTTCCCAATGAAGATTACTTGATTAATCTAATGAACATAAAGGTGTATTAATCCAATAACAATGAGATTGATTAAACCTACTCACGATAGAATGATTACCATATGAGAATATCAATTAAATTCCATAAGAGATTAAACTAAGCATGATTGAATATATACATCTTCTATTAGTTACATTACATCACTAAAGCTACATTCATCATAATCCAAATTACTGCATTTAATTTATAACTTCATACATGCAATTAAGATTAATATCACCTAAATTACATTATACATTTTAATCATAATACCATTCACACATCCAAAATTTAAAGGAACCAAATGAACACATACACCATACAACACAAATTGATAACGGAGTTCACCTCTAATGGGATATGTCTCTGGGTTTGCTTCAAGTGCAAGACCATTCAATAAAATAAAAGGTGAAAAATACATAAGGTTTACATCAATTACATCCTTCCATCAAGGCGTACATAAACCGATGATACATATGACCACATAGGGTCCAAGAGATACATGAATGATCTGAGAAGAAGAAAGAGGATCCATCTAAACATGGTATGGAGTAATTACAAGCGAACAACTGAAGCACCAATGAAACTAATTCCTTGCAATCCATCATAAGCATCCCATGGTATAACATGAATATCAGGTACTTACAAAAAGCATAAACAATCAGACCCACTAGCAACCTAAAGGTATGCACACACACACGTTCGAACTCACAACATCAGAGAGACTCACATGAAGTAACATTCGCAGAGCATGACTCCATATCAAAATCAAGTGAAATCAACAAGACTACACACTAGTGACCATAAGGGAAGAGTGCCATCACATATCTTGGTATGGTTATCCTGGCAGGCCTCCATAGGTCTCGACCCCAATCATGGGTTATCTTGGTAACCTTTCCCGAACCCCTGGCCCCATCCAAGTCTCATGTGGACCCAACACATCCTTTCGTGAAGATAAGGTTGCTGGTTTGCCATTCTAGGCCTTCTCACTGTATCTTGAGTCTGTACTAGCTCTCAATCATGAGCGAGGCACAATTATCTTTCTTAATGTTTTCATCTACCAAACCCCCTAATAAATTAAGTTATCACTTACTTAGACAAAATTTTGAGGGTTATCCTGCTTACCACTTTGGGTGCAAGCCCCACTCGAAAGCCACTCTCCCATATGACACTTAACCACAAATCAGATGAACTCCCAAAACCAAGGTATACACATGGAAAAGAACACGGAGTTCAAGACAATAGAAAATCACTTGGCCAAACAAGACCTTACGCAATGTAACCAATTGACAAATCCTCATCACAAGACATAAATGACCATGAAAACCACCTCATGACAACATCTAAAAATTTGATTAAGGACTTGCAGTTTTGAAAAATAAATGCGAAGACAATAAATAAACTCGCATCTTCGGTAACCTAAATTGATAAAAACAATTTCCCAATTCATTTAAGATACATGCCGACCAAGGTTTTTTAATTTATCTAATTTCAATTTACACAAAAAATATAAATATCAACACCTCATAATAAATTAACAAGAAATAAAATCTTATTTATAACAAAATCTCATAATAAATTTTTCTCCAATCAAATTCATTCCTCATAAAGTAAATTTTTTAAAAAGTCTTTTCTCTCCAAATTTTATTTTTCCAATTCAAATTAAAACTCAAATGTCTATTCAAAAAGTTAATGAGAAAGATATATATATATATTTCAATTTCTATTAAAGTTTTTCCAAAATGCATACAAGTGATTTAATTCACAATTTGAAAATAACATTTAATCAAATTGCTAGAATAAGAATTAAACAATTTGATTTATCGATTACTCACACAAAAGGGGCCCTATTTAAATTAATCCCTTTTATTTAACTATGAAAATAATATACATTAACTAATTAAATACTCTAAGATTTAATAGTTACTTTCACAAACGCAAAACACGTAACTCAAGAAAACCAAATAAACATATGACCCGCATACCAGGCATAGGTAACTAACAGACGACAGACGATGCTCACTTTGAGCAAGGCTAGGGTTAACAAGTAGGGCCTTACAACTATTTCCTCCACTTCCATCAGGTCAATAAGGTACACTCAGACCTGTGAAGCTAGGTGGAGACGATACCCCGTACCTACACGGTACTTGTACATCCAATTCCCTACATCAACAAACCATATATGCATATATATACAACCACATAAAACACACCGGTGAAGGAGAATTGTGACGTTCCTTGTCTCACCGAAGTGAGTGAAGGAAAATCATCTCCTCGCACCCCATCACACGTATAAAGTAAACGTGTTAGTCCATGTCAGTAATCTAATAAAAATAACATTTAACCCTCATTAAGGAAAATAATGCATAAACAACATACACTGAAACTTAAATCAAAGTATATCACAACATCACATAAAGTCTAAGTAAAATATCACAATATAATGTATCCACTAATATCCACTGAAAAGTCAACTAAGGTCAAACTAGGTTTAAAAGAGTTTGATCAGGGAAGGGGTACTACAACACTTAATGAAGAATAATGAAAATAAAAAAGCATAAATCAATAATATAAGGGAATCAAAGTGACTCGATATAAGTCAAATTCCTTAAAATAATAAATGTGAAATCTTGCATCATTAAGGTGTTAATTAGACTCATAAGTCTGATTTTCACTATAATGTTACAATGGTGTAAATCAGACTTATGAGTCTGATTGAGACCTGAGATGACCTCCATGGTGCAAGGTTAGGTTTAAAACCTGACTTGACACCATAAAGCTAAAAATGGTGCAAGATTAGGTTTAAAACCCGACTTGACACCAAACCAGGAAACTTAACTTTTAACTTAAAATTTTGAAATTTTAACAAAATGAAGTGAATTTCAACATTGAATACTGAGTATTTGAGGAAAAATGAGACAACAAAAATGCCTCATTACTTGGCTTAAGAGAAAATAGGATAAATTTTGAGAAAAATTCATAGGAGTTATCATGTTTTATGTAAAATGAAAACAAGGACAACGCATTCCTATTCCATTCTTATCTCCATGTTTCTTGGAAAGTGTAATAGGGAACATGAAAGGAAAAACATTTAATATTTGTGTTCTATGACAAATAGTTATTGCATCTTAAAGAGGTAAACGTGCGTTGGTGACAATTACAAATCAAAATGGGATAAGATACCTCCTAGGTGTCCACTTTTGGGAACAAGAAGACTCATGAGTTGGGCACCCAATATTGGAAGGTGAAATATTATCTATTGTGTGATTGGAAGAGTCATGAGAGGATTTTGGAGCATCGAAGATGCCGAGGATTGATTGGTTATGCGATAGGCGTCCATGTTGGAGTCGTGTGTTACGAAAAATGGCGTCTCAACCTTGCAATAATAAAAAGGTATATTGATAAAAGGATATTGTTGATACATGATAATGGGGGTTGCAAGGGGGGTACCCCTATTGCAAGATCTAGTCCCTTGATTGGTTGGGGACTGAGGGCAATGTACCCTAGTGGTAGTTTTCAGGAGTAGTTCCTAAGATACAATTTCATTTATAATTTTTTGCTATGAATCTCGATCGTTTATCATTAGGTCATAGATCTAATGGTGGATATTTTATGTGCTTTGTTTTACCTAGAAGACAACCCTATTTTATGAGGGTATTGTATTACGATAGTGATTGTGAAATATTCTGTTAGTTTGAGAGTTGTTGATTTGCCTTTGGATCTTCGTTTGTGATACTCCTCTAAGAAGCTTGCTCTGCAAGTATATTGTAATATATTGTTAATTTTAGAATAATATATTGTGCAACTTTTGGAGTGTGGGGTTCTTCTCCCAAAAGGGTTTCCCCCATGTAAATCACTATGTTATGGTATGCATGCTATTTATGTTTATTTTTATTAAGTTCATATAATTATTGTAAAGGTCTATACATTTTTTGCATAACTCTCCTCTCAAGATTAGTGTAAGAAGTTGTTACATTACCATAACTTCCTTATAGTGTGAATATTATTTGGTCTTTTGTTATCCTAAATGTGGATTTTTTGTAGGTGGTTTCATTCTTCTTGCTTCAAGTTACCACAATTGTTTTCCCTCCCACAAGTTTCTATAAATTTAAGCCATGAAATGAAAGTTTTATGTTGAGTTCTTACATATAGAAAGATACTAATGGGTTGATCAACATTTGGTATCAAAGTTAACGATTTTTTTGAGAGGGGGACACCCTTTTGTTAAGTGTTGAATGCTTTTTGGTTGTTGTGGGAGCTTTTGTTTTGTGGTCTTCTATGGATTTGTGAAGTGGATTGTAAACCATTGCCACTACCTCTCACCGATATATTAAAAAAATCAATGGCACTAGCTATGAGATGTAGAAATTAAAGATGGAGGATATCCTACAACAAATAGATAAGTGGTTGTTAGTTTCACAAGAAACAAATCCATCTGCAATGTTTGATAAAGATTTAAAGAAGTTGGACAAGAAGACATAGGGAACCATTCAGTTGCATCGTGTGGGTTTCATCCTCTTGAATGTTTCAATAGAACACCTTGTGTACAAGTTGTTGAAGAGGATAGGTGATATTTATCAAACTAAAAGTTTTTCAAATAAATTATATCTTAAAAGATGGTTATATTCTTTAATGATGGAAGATGGTGATTCAATTGCATATCATTTAAATGTATTTAACTTGTTTATAAGTCAACTTGCATTAGTAGGTGTTAAGTTATAAGATTAGAATAAATATATCTTATTCCTTTGTTATTTGTTTATAAGTCAACTTGCATTAGTAGGTGTTAAGTTATAAGATTAGAATAAATATATCTTATTCCTTTGTTATTTGCCTTAATATTAAAAAAATCTAATTGTTGTCATTGGCAGTGCTAATGCAAAGCCAAAGCTAGACAACATAATTGGAATACTTCTTACAAAAGAAACAAGGAGAAATTACATAAATGTTTTCTTAGGGGATAAAATGAGGGATAAGTCTAAGGGACATTTTAAAACCCCCAAGAAGAGAGAAGTGTTAGAATCATGGTAAAAGAGGACATGCCAAGAAGTAGTGCAAGAATAAGAAAAACAATGTTGATTTCTTCATAGAAAATTCCTCAAATGATGATTCTATTGATTTGTTTATTTCAAATAACACTATAAGTAATGATGATTGGCTTATTGATTTATGTCGTGTCTACCACATGACTCTTCACAAAGAGTGGTTTTCTACATACAAAGCATGTGATGGGGAAGATGATTTCCTTGGTGATAACAACATGAAGACAACTATTGGTAAGGGAAAGGTGAAGTTATGTTTCAATAGTGGGAGGATTAAAACTCTTAACAATGTTTTGCAAATTCTATAATTAGCAAGAGATTCAATTTTAGTAAGTAAGTTGATTGATTTTGGAATGCATGTGATATTTGACAAGTCTAGTTGCAGGTTAGCAAGAGGGAGTTTGGTGCTATCTAAAGGATCTTGGATAGGGACTTTGTTAAGGCTAAATGCCTCTACTTTTTGTAACTTTGTTAATGTGATTAGCACTAAAAATGCATGTATGTTGTGGCACTATAGAATGGTAACATTGATGAAAATGGTCTTAAGACCATTCTTAATAAAAATTTGGTTGACAATATTTTTAATTATTTAGTTGGTAAAAATGATTTTTGTGAGCATTGTGTGTTTGGTAAATACAATAGATTATAACTTCCTAAAGGAACTCATATGGAAAAGAGACCAATAGAGATTGTTCATTCAGATGCATGTGGTCTAGTGGATGTTGACTCTTTTTATAAATCTTGATATTATGTATCTTTTATTGATGATGTCTTAAGGTACACATGGATTTATTTTATGCATTCTAAATTTTAAGTTTTCACCAATTTTAAGGAATTTAAGAAGAAATCATAATATAAGATAAGATAAAAGTGTTGAGATTTGATGATGGAGGTGAATATTATTTCATAGAATTTTATGAGTTTTGCAAGCATGCAATGGTTGTTTGGTAAAAGACTATTCCTTATACTTCCCAATAAAATGGGTTAGAATAAATAATGAGCCGAACCTTGATGGAAAATGTAGGAGCATGTTAAGTGGTGCTAATTTTGATAGATTATTTTGGGTGGAAGTTATAGGTGCCACTTGCTATTTGATCAATAGATCTCTTTGTTTATGTAATGCCCCACCCAAAAACCCTAAAGGATCTAACTAACAACTTGAAATAGAGTGTAAATATATATATTTTTAAAACATTTAACAAGTATTCAACTAATTAAAAGAGTAAGCTTAAAGGTTTATTTCACAAGCAGAAGACTTCTACAACTCCCCCCTAGGGTTTCTCTATGTGGTTACTAAATCCAACCATACATCATTAAACAACATTAATCCATCTAAAGATTACATCTAGTGCATTGATGAATTAAAATAATTAATTTACTAAATTAATTCATTTCAACAAGATAAATATTCATACAAAACATTACATAACATAACCATTTTTGAAACAAATGAAACATTTAATTATTTAGAACCATCATTTTTCAGTTACAAAAATAAAATCCTATCCACTAAGTTTCATTGTATTTACATCAAGTTACATCGTGAGTACATTATGTTACGTCACTTGCCACATAGGCATTAATAACATTGGTTACATCAATACATATAGATACAATAAGGTAGATACATAGAACACCATTGAAGATACTGAGCTGACCAACTCCATGAGAACAAGATGGAATAAAAAATAAGTCATCCACGCAAGACTAGTACTGTAATGCCCACAAAAATACCCTAGAGAAATTAACGAACTAACTAATAAATAGAGATTAATTTTTTTTAAGGTAACTATCACTTCTATGCTATTTCTAACATTCCATTAATGCAAAATTACTACCAATATTCATCAATGCACCATTAACAATTTAAATGAATGCATAAATCAACATGAACATATCCATAGAATCATATTACACAAGCAGAATGACCATTTAATCATTAACACAATCTCTATATAAACTGATACAATGCTAATCCATTCCCTAGGGTATCTCAACGTCATTACTCGACAAAATCCTAACACATCATATATCCATCTTAGAACATCATATTCTATTATCCACCTATCCATTTACTTTCCATACAACTATAATAAATCCCTAACAAATTTATATAACTTAGTCACTTAGCATACTCTTTAGATTATTTTAGAAACTACCAAATCAAATACTCCTAATATCCATTCTTTCATTCATCATAAAAGCATCATAGTTTGTACAACCAATCTCTTCTATAGGACTAGATTATTGTTTCAAGTTTCATTACATATCTCTAAGATAACTAGCTCATTTACCTAACATAATCCATTTCATCTAGATGACTTCCATTTCTTAAACAAGATCTATAAAAGCAACTACTATTCTTCCAACTTAATTTCCATAAGATTATACATACAATCCTATCTTACAATTTCAATACAATACAAATGCATACACACTAACTCTTTCTTATCCACATAGAACTCATAATCTAACATTATATAATGAATATCCAATACTTCAATGAATGTACCATAATAACTTCACCTAACTATTAAATCATCCCTTTCTCAATTACACCAGCATCCATACGAAGATACATAATCTCTTTTACAAATACAAAGCATCATGATACAATGTTTCTTTTCCAAGGTGCATAGAAACCAACTCCAAAGAATATTCACAAGGAAGAATTTAAGAATCCAATCCACACACACTAACATCCAAAAAGAGGAATATACCAATGGAAGAAGGTCATGTGGAACCAATAGGAACCACTAGGAGAGGACATAAAGTCCCACACACACTCTAGACCGAGGCTCATACCTAACAACCAAAGGACATAGACACCACAATAACCACAAATGCAATAAACCAAGTCACCATACAAGACTAAATCGAAAGCATAAAACTCATAGAGGCGTACCAACAATCAAGGCATAAGGATCATGGACACATGTAGGGAAAGAGTGTCATCACATGCTACCCTCACAATAAAAGGGCCCAAGCCACACCTTGATAGACATGTGGAACCATCCCAACCTTGGAGCCAATCAAGGGAGTTCAGTTAATCGCCTCTTCAGTCTTCCCAAGCTCATCCCAAGTCTCTACTCAAGAGAAATGAGGTGGGGCCAAAAACCAAATTATTATCTTATTAGGTGAGTCCTAATTACCCAACCCACTAATTAATTATTATGGTTATCACTTGCAAATTTAAAGAAAACTCTCCATGTGGTTCCATGATAGGTCTAGACCCTAAGCATCCTTACAAGGAACCTCTTAGAAGCCTATTTCTCATGACCTCGATCCTACACATGCAAGAGCCCACTCCCCCTAACCATAGACCAAGAGCTCAGGGTGAAACATAAATCATAATAACAACAAGGAGGCTCACATAACTGAATCACAAATAACATCAACATGCACAAACGCAAATTTGAAGCATAACAAGAGCCATTAACCCGACAAGATAAATCAAGAGCCTCAACATTAAAAAAAATCAATTCAATAAACAAGAGCAAGGCTTTACCCTCTTTCTCATCCAAATCAATATATATTCCTCAACAACAAGGCATGCTCATCTTGTTGGAGCCATCATAAGCAATCCTCCACAACAAGAAATATATCATCTTGCTGGAGCTAATACAATACATCCTCAACAACAAGGCAAGATACATCTTGCCAAAGATAAAACTCAATAAAAATAACCAGATCTGATCGATATGCAACTCTAAGAATCACAAGGATACCAACAATAGGCTTTGGTATGAAAAACAAACCCAAAAATAGGACTCAAAAGCCAAAACAACAGTACAAAATCAAACAATGTGTTTATGACACTCTTCAATGTATTCACAGGGTTTTGTCATTCATAAAATAGTTACTGCAAAACATCTAGCAGGTTAAACAATGCATTCGCAACACTACGACACTCACACAGGGTTTTATCATGCATACAACAATTATTGCAGAACACATAATGGACTAAACAATGCTTTCACCACACTGCGATACTTACACAGGGTTCTATCACACATACATCAATTACTACAGAACATATAATAGACTAAACAGTGCTTTCGCAACACTGTGACGCTTACACAAGGTTCTGTCACACATACAACAATTACTGCAAAACACATAACAAGCTAAACAACACTTTCGTGACACTGTGACGCTTACATAGGGTTTTGTCACACATACAACAATTACTGCAGAATACATAATGGACTAAACAGTGCTTTCACGAGACTTTGACACTTACACGAGGTTCTATCACACATACAACAATTATTGCAGAACACATAACAAACTTAATAGCGCTTTCACAACATTGTGACGCTTACACAGGGGTTTTGTTGCACATACAACAATTACTGCAGAACACATAACAGACTAAACAATGCTTTCACGACACCAACAACTCCCAAACACCCATAAATTCACAACAAGGATTTCCAAAAATTTAAACTAAAGAATACAATAATCCCAATCAAAACATTTATAATTGATTTATTTAAATTTCTCAGCAACCCAAAATTTCCCGCAGACAATCTTTTCCAAACAAACTTTTTGAAAATAATTGCAAAGAAGGATAAACCCTCTAACCTAGTAATAGTGCAAAATGGACAATGAAATTCGATGAAGCGCAATCCCAAATCCAAGCTCCAATTCCAAATTGAAACCCAAGCCAAATCATGAATTTCACAATAATGAAAATAATCTCCAGCAAGCCAACCCCCAACAAAACTCAGAAAACTCAATATATAAAAATTAATCCAAAACCCTAACCCATCATGGCCGACATCAAAATAATTAAAAATATTATTAATCATACCAACCCTACCCAAATTCGAGGTAAAAATATAAAAACATAATTTACTTAACCTCAAATCTCAACCAATAAAACAATAGGGTAGGTATAAACATAATATTTAATTACTCAATTAGTAACAAGGTAATGTAATAATAATATAATAAACAATAATAATAAACTAAAGCCCAATAAAATAAATCAAAGACATTATAAATAAATGTTCCAATTAAATATAAACCACAAATAATATAAATAAACAAACAATTAAATAATAATATCCTCACAATCACAACTCCCAAGAGGGCCAATCATAATAAGGGGTAGGTACATAAATAATAACAAATAAATAAATAAATAATCGAAACAATAAATAATTAGATAAACAATAAATAACTCAACAATAAATAAATAAATAAACAATAAATAAGATAAATAAATAAACAAGAAAGAAGATAAATAAATAAACAATAAACAAATAAGGAAAATGGATAATGAATAAGTAAATGTACGGACAAGCATAAATGCTTCAACGGGTAATTAAACAATAAATAAATAAATAAATAATAAATGTATAAATAGGCATAAATACTCAACCAATAATTAATAAATAAATAATTAAATAAATCAAAAGCTTATATAATAGATATTCAACTAAACATTAGACTATAAAATAATAATAATATAAAATCATCAAGTAAATACAAATTCATGAAATTAACATCAATAAATAATAAATCTCTAATAATAATAATTCACACATTAATATCAAATATTAATGTCATCTATTAATTTAATTTAATACTAAATAAACTATATAAATTGATTAATTATTGTAGACACCTAAAATTGTCCAGTCTAATTAAATAAATATTTTTATTTATTTAATTATCTAAGCTTAATTCTTCTATTAATTAAATAAATCCTTATTTATTTAATTAATTCATTTATCCTCTTCTAGCCTTATTTCTCATTTAAATAAATACATTTATTTATTTAAATTATCCTTTTCCTAAATTAAATAAATATCTTATTTATTTAATTATCCTACTTCTTCTATTAATTAAATAAATCTTTATTTATTTAATTAATTCATTAGCCTTTTCTACACATGACACATGTCATTCATCTCTTAATTCATACACTACCTACCCCTTTCATTATTTTGGTATTTCTTTTACCTACCCTCTAATCCTAGCCGACCTCTCTTTTTACACCTCTCAATCTTATCCCTCCATTTCTTATTGTGTCTTCTATTTAAGGAGATGCCTTCTTCATTATCAAACCCTAACAACTTGATCAATTGGCTACACTACGATCCTACTTGCAACCACATTCCGTCCTTTGTTGAGCTCTTGTGCACATAAAATCTGAGAGCAAATATATCAAGCAAGATCAATGGAGATAGGAAGAATGGAGATCAAAACCCTATTGGACATGTGATGGTATAATCTTTGTGATTTTGTTTTATTTTGCATTGTCTTAGGTAATCTTCATATGTTATGGTGGATCTTTGTTGTTGTTAGGCTGGGGTTTTTGTGGTTGGATTCATTTAGCCTTTCAATCTTGTTATTATTGTTATCCATTTTCACCATAAACAATTATTAATTAATAAATAAACACAAATTCACAAGGCAACCCGACATAAGGTTGAACAACATACCACAAGATGCAAACCAACGACTCAAGCCAAGACACTAATTGACAAGGGTATCAACTTAAACCTAAAGTATGAGAGGGAAACACATGCCATCTCCGACAACTTGCCATTGGGTTAAGACACGCTAAGACTTGTGAGACCAGGTGGAGTTGATGTCTGGTACCTGCAATCCTGTATCCACCACTAAAATACAATACCACATATGTACGATACATATACATCATAAATAATTAGGCAAGTGATAGAGAATTGCAACGCCATATCATGCTCGCAATGAGTGGTATGGCATTGTCCCTATCACGAAAACACTAGAAGACAGTCACAATCATCAACACAACCATCATCATAATTATGGAATAAGGTTAGCATAATCAAGATAACATCACAACCTTATAAGCAATATAATCCATACATGAATAGTGAGTGCATAAGCCTGATCAACATTGTAAGGACCCTAACTCGAATTTATCCACCATAGTAACTCACAATCACACATAGATTAGATTTTTCATTAATGCACATACAAAATTCATGTTAACTGTCATGCAAACAATAAAGAAACTTGGCTTCCATATGGATCACATCTAACATGCAAACTAAATGCATCGTAGCAAACACAAAGTAATGTGTGCAGGACGATAATATGCTTAATCTGTAAAGTATGCATCATAATTAAATTAACAATTTCAAAATTTGAGTGCATGCATACATGTATAAGTAAAGTTGCATGAGTTATCACGAAATTAAATTAACACGCAAAGTACATAATAAATTAACAAACTGAATATTAAAAATGAACATGCATGCTTGCGGAAAAGAAAATTAAATATACGGAAAGTAAATCATGCATGTTAGTGGGTTAGTAGGTTAGTAGTTTTCTTTCTTTTCTTTCTATTAATTACATTGCATGGTGACTTTCTCTTGCATTACATCATGGACCTTTTAGGTCTTTTACATAACTTTTACATGCGACCATTTTGGTCGATTTATAAGTTAGATACATTATACATCATTTAATTATTATAAAATTTATCTGAATTTTTTTATTCTTTGTCTCCGGATGTGTCGTCATCTTCGTTGCCCTTGGACAAACCTCCAACCAGCAAACTAGAGGATGAACATATGACCCAAGCATTTTATCCGCCCAACCAAACAAAGCATAAGCTTCCCAGTGCTCATGATAAGCTCTCGTCCCTCACAATGGAGTATCCTAGCAAGCCAGAACCAACTGGTGGGAATGGAACTTGTGCATGCAAGTAGAACTAACAAGCCATCCCATTGAACTAATTACATGTGTTATGGTAAGGAAAAGTTAATTACTCGGACGATTTTTAACCCTATTGGGGAGGCGAAAAATCACCCTTCCCTGGTTAACCCATAATCAAGCACACTTTTCCAAAAGCATCCATCTCAGACAAGAAAAATTAATTAACCCCTCTTGGATTAATAATTAATTATAATTATATAATATTTTCCAAAATTTCAATAATTAATCTAAACCTATATATATATTAAAGAATCAAGATTTGATACAACTAAATGTAAGTCAATCTAAAACCCTCAATAGTCATAATGGTACCACATGCAAACTATTTGTTAGCGGCATACCCCAACAATTATGTTGAACGAAAACATAGAAAGACAACCCAAATTCTCTATGCGCTGATTTAATATCTTACCTCAATTCCCATTTATGGAAATTATCCATTATAAGGTTTCAATTTAAATAAATAATAAAAGGTAAACAAAACAATACTACCCAATTGGAGAGTCAACGTTACTGAGGAAACTGTAGAGTTGAAAAAAGGACAACCAATTACTTGTAGCACTATATATAATATACCCTTCTAAGATTCCCTAAGAGTCGAGTAGACTCAACCTAATCATCTCAAATCGCAAATTAATATATTTTTCAAAATTTGAAAAAACTAAAATCAAATTAAGATAAAGATAATAGAAAGGATGAAATAAACATGCAAGTCAACTTGACGGCGATCAATGGATTCACCACTACTCTAATTTGTTCTTACCTGTAGAAGCTCTCTAGTTGCTAATTCGCTTCTCTAGGATAAAACGGTGATTGTTTTCAAATATGGATCTACAAACCCAACCTACTAATTCGCTTCCTAGGCATTATGTTTTGGTAATTGAAATTTACAAAATAAAACATGAAAGGTGAGGTATTTTTGCTAAGTTGATTAGATGAGGATTCTCCCCCTTATTTAACAATTTTACCTAACTATACTAGGCACATTTTTGGAACAATGAGGGGGGAGTTTTTTTTCTTTTGGTAGAGTAAGGGGTTTATAGAAAGGAGAAGAGGAGAGTTTGGCATGGGAGCAGGAGTAGAAAGGCGTTCTTATACCTACTGGAAAAAAAACATAATTCCCCTTTCCATACTACATTCTTTGCAAACCCTAAGTGGGAGGCGTGGGGAGGAGTAGATTAGGTGAGAGGGCAATTTAGCTTGGCAATTTTTTTTCCCATCACATCACCTTTTAGAAGATTGATTTATTGCAATTGAGAATTCATGGTTGAGGAAGATGGGTGGAGAGAAGGTGTATTTGTGCAACCCAACTCCTATCGCTACCCTTACACTCCAGAGTTGGTTGATATGGATGCCTTGCAGTGGGTGGCAAAAAGATGATACAAAAACTGTTTCTATCCACAAATCAAACCCCCATAAGACTTGCTAACTAGGCTTGGACCAGGAATTGGATTAGCAATCACCTAATGAAGAACAACAATGCCATAGGGAAGGGTGAATGGTGTTTGCAGTCCTGTTGAAACCCATGTGACACTCTAGCCAGACATGGTGGGAAGGGGAGGAGAGTTATTCTCCTAACATGCAAATCAAAATAATTAACACAAATTATTGAGAATAGATGAGGGGATTTAACCAAATTGATTCCATTAAGAATCGATTTCCAGCCTGGAGGGAATAGCGTGACCAAAATTGTATATGGAAAGTAGAGAATAAAACAAGAATGATGCATTCAAAGTGTAATGAAGAAAAAGGGGTGGCGCCTAAAACATTAACCATATGTAGATTGTTTCCTCTATACTATTGTTGCGCAACCAGAATGAGAGTGAAGGCAATGTGCTCTGTTTATCTTGAATCCTTATGGCTTTGCCACTTCCATCTCAACACAATCACTCGTTAAACCTTCAAAACTATAAATTGTCTGAACTGAGGGAATAATAATACTATATGCAAAGAAATACAAGATATTTAGGAAGCCAGAAAAGGGGCGGTATACATCATCAATACAATTACCTTGAAAATTCAACGTTAAAAACCCAGGTGCTAGTCGACCTCCCTCCCAATTGAACTTTCCAACCAAAATTATCACTGAAGATCAAAGACAAGAGAAGTTTGAGCTAGATCGGGACATGAGGAATATGATAGTCACCTCTAGATTTATAATTGATATCACTAAAATTAATAATTCAATGCATGTTGTTTCTTGGCACTTACAATACCTTTTAGATCAAATTCTTGTTCAATTGGAGTGTTTTCGTTCCTTTACTATCTCTCACTGCTATAGGGAAATAAATTGTATTGCTAATTATTTGGCTAATAAGGCTATAGTTGAAGGTGTCGAGTATTTGGAAGTCTCCCCTAGGGATATTCCCTCTTCTTGCATTACTGTTCTTTTTTAAGTTTTCCTTTGGTTGAAGTTTGGGATCAGGGGTCTCTTGCTTGATTCAGTATGACATGTGTAATCTGATCTTTGATGGGTTGATCATTTCTTTGGATGGATGGTTTCCTTTTTGATTGTTTGCGGTCTGTTGCTTTCATCACATTCCCTATTCGTTGTGGATATTCTTTCATGTATTAGATTGGGGAGGGTGTTGTCTAGCCTTCGGGCAACATTTTTTTTGATGGCATACGCGGTAAGTATTTCCTCTATGAGTAAGGAGGGTGATGGAGCTTCATCCGTGCGGTTTTCTATCTTGTCTATCAGATCGGATTTAGTTGATCACTCTCAGGTTTTGATGCTCTCACACAATTGGTTATTACTATTAGTGGGCATTTTGATTTGTAGGTTGGGTGTTTTGATTTGGTTATCACGGTGAGATGTGTTCTTTATCCTCATTACATTAAGGAGGATGAAATTTTTTTTTTATGATGGCATTCATGGTAAGTACTTCTTTTTCAAGGGTGGAGGGTGATTGAACTTCATCCATGTGGTGTTATCCTGTCTGGCAGATTGGGTTTATTTGGTTAATCACAAGTTTGATGCCCGTACACACTCTTATTCAACTGTTCATTATTATGAGTTGGCATTCCTTATTAGCATGATCTGCGGTTGGATGCTTGATTTGGTAATCATGGTGGGAAGTGCTTGGGTAAGTTGGTTTGCAACAACTTCTTAGTGTAGTCATCTCAGTTAGTCATTTAAGTTTCTTTGGCTATTATTTTTATCATGGTTTGCAGCTTGGTTGCTTGATTGAGTAATTATGTGTAGATGTGCTTTGTTCACTCCTTTCGCTAGTGGGCTTGGTAATTATGCTTGGGTATGTTGGTTTCTGCACTTTCTGTGTTGTATCCTGCTTCACCGAGGTTGCATTCATGATGGTCTCTCTCACCTAGCTTGGTTTATATACGGGCTCTATTTTTTCTTTATCCATGCTTTTCTCTCCTTTATTCTAGTGGTTCTTCTCATATGCTAAGATGATTTGTTTCATTCGAATGAATTTGTTAAGGCTTGGAAGATGGTGGTTGTCTTCAGGGTCTTGGAAATTACAGGTGGTATGGTAAATGTGGTGGTTTCTTATCTCTCTTATTCTTACTTGGCTTTTTTTATGGGCTATTCTTTGGATTGGCCAAGGTTCCATCAAGTTTCCAACATCCCCTCCTCCTTCTTATATGGATTATTCTTTGTTTTCTCACGGTTCTTATCTTGGCAGGCTCACTTGTAGTGGTTTCTTTTCTTATTTTTTGTCTCATGCTAATAAGCGGCTTGGAGACTTGTTCTTTGTAGACAAGGGTGGTCAGTGGATGACTTTTTGTGTTTATCTTTCAGTGTTTTGGTGGCTGTTGTTCCTCTGTATGATTTGAATGCAAATTATGCTTGTATGCCTCTCATGGCAGCTTCTTTTGTGTCTAATGAAAAGATTATGTAATATGGGGTGGGGTTTTGGTGGAATGTGCCTAGGCGGTTTTTTTTAATGGGTAGGCAGACTTTGTGTTTTTTGAGCAGTACTGAAGGGTTTTCTTACTGGTTCTATCCCTTTAGTGCTCTTTGAACTAGAGACCTTGTAATATATATATATATATATATATATATATATATATATATATATTAATAAAATCCAGTGGTATATCCACTTTTATAAAAAAAAAAAATGATTTCTTTCAAAATGCATGAATTATAACAAACTATATTGGGAATTTTAATTAATTTGCATGTCTCATGCATTCAAAGTTTAATTTTAGTTTTCAAAATTTAATTTATCTTTTAATCTTTTATTAATTTTCAATTTTTTTTAATATCAAAACCACACATGATTATTAATTGCATGTCGTTTAATAATTTTTTTGTAAATTTTAATAATTCATCTTTCAATCATTTATTATTTTTCTAATCTAATATTTTAATTGACGCATGCAAGTTTTTATATTTTAAATAATATAATTTATAGACTATAACCTTTAAATTTATTATTATTATTTTTAATAATCCAATTTTTGAATAAATTAATTATTACATTTTATTTATTTAATCTAATTCTTCAATCAATTTATTTATTTTAATTTTCTAAGTTTAATTTGTTTAATTATTATTATTTAATTTGCATTTTGCACAAGGTCCTATTCCGTAAATCACTGCCGACAAGCTAGAAAACCCCTCCTCGATCATATGTCCGCCTTCGATGGTCAAACCTGCAACCACTTCACACTCGACAAAAAGATGTCAAATCACAATAAAATGCATTATATGTACGTCATTACATTTAAAAATCTAACAAAATTATTAATAACATTAAACATCATCATTAAATAACTAAAATGTCACTAAGCATCATAAATAGCATCTAACATCATTAATTACTTTATTATCAAAATAATGTCATTACACCTAATTATTAGCATAATAATGTTAATAGTATAAGTATCTGAGAAAAATAATAATGTCTAACTAGGTGGTCTGAAGCGGGTCGTGACATCCTTCCCCACTAGGAAGAGACATCATCCCAATGTCTTAATACATCTAAAACAATAATGCATCCTTATAATAAAATCTCAATGTGCAACCAATAAAACATCTATACACCATTGATTAGATATGTATAATGAATCAAGTTAGAAAACGCATACCATAAATCACTTCTATATTCACATCATTCCTTCATCCAATTAGAATTAATTAATCAATGTATATGTCTAAGAGGTTATCCTTATTTACTATTTAAATATATTTATATTCACCAACCATAGGAGATTATGCAATAATAAAAAATACAATGTTAACTTTACAATGATCATAAAATGTTAGTCTATAGCTATGATTTCCTACTTACCAAAAACATTGCCTAATGCCCAGATCTTAGTTTTTAAGAGCTAATATTAAAAAGTTGCAATTAAAATATGTGTATATGGAGGTAAGTTGTCCTTCTGGCTAACTTAGGTGACCTAGGCATCCTTCCCATCTCATCACTCTTTAATTATCATGAGACCATCCAATTACATTTTATTATTCTGTGACCTATCCCATCACTTTCCTTTTTTTATCATATTAAATTTCTGATATATCTCCAAAATACAAAACAAGGATGTTCACCTACTTGTTCTATCTCATTCATGTAGGCGGTCACATCTCTATATGTAATATTATGTCACCACATGCTTTCAATATTCTCAACATCCAACAAGCCAAGCTATATCAAACTTCTTATAAGGCTTAATTTCTCATTTCTATAATTTTAGGATTCGAATAAGATCAATCACAAAGTATGATAATTTAAGTACAATTATGCATTCAATCATCTTGCAAATGTCCTCCCATTTCATTACACAAGAAGATATACAAGGGAAAGTTCTATATGACATGTGATCCTCTTAAATGCAATAAGTCTAGTGTGATTACAAGGTATAATGATTAGTTATAATGCTTCATATAACAAGTTCAAGGAAGTAGGCCATGACGCACGGTCCCTAATTGCTTTGACTCCTCGGGAATGTTTTCCTTTAGCTAATGTTCCAACACACAAGACCAACATATCATAATTGACAAACTATAGCATACACACTCTTATGAGTGCATAATGAATGTACTAGGCCAAATTGCCTTATGATAAGGAATTTCTATGTTAAGAAGGTACATCACAACTACAAATCCTGAATATGAGAAATAGACTTTCCATAATGTCATAAGGTAATAATTATCACAAGGAGCAAAACAATTTAGTGATGTAAGTTATTATCCAATTAATCTTAGAAAGATACCTTATGTATCTTTTTCACATTTACTACTTTCATTTTGCAATATTTCATTCGTATAGAAATGATGTACCTAGCAAAATATTTATTAATTCAATCTTCCCATGCACAAGATCTATTTTGGATTTATTTCTCACTTTAGTTTAACCCTCACACTTTTTAGTTTATATTAGTCCATATAAGATATTGATAAACAACACAATCATCCAACACAAAGTATATGAGGACATACAAGTCCAATCAAGGTTATCATCCCTACACTAACCAAGGTTCAATACATTCAAGTTTGGCATGTTCTCTGCTATTTACTCCCTTATACAATATGTAGTCACATAAATCTGTCCATTTTAATTAAATGAATATTTGCTATTTATTTGATTAAAAACCCACTAGCCATCATTTAATTAAATTAACATTTAATTAATTCATCTTCAAACATTTTCCTATTAATTAAATAAATTATTCAATTTATTTTAATTAATTCATTAAACCAAATCACAACCAATTAAATGAATAAATCCTATTTTATTTCATTTTAACCCCATTTCCTCTTATAAATAAATAAATAAAACATTTATTTGAATCATTAAACCCCCCCCAACTTGCATTCTCCTAAAAATGCAAGTTGCACCTATTTATTGAAATAAATGAAATTTATTTAAATAAAAATCCTATTTTTTCTTCACCCACCAAACCCTCTTGCAATTCTAATCCCCTTCTATATTCTTCTAACCCCTTCCTAATTAGCCTAATCCATCCCCTAATTATTGTCACATTCCTAAGCAACTTGGAGTCACTTCTCAAAGACTCTAAAGTCTTTGAAAAGCATTAAATGCTTTATGTGTCCAACAAGCTAGCCTCTAAAGTCTTCCAAACCACTAATGGCTCTTACATGACCATTTATGGCTCTTACATAACCATTTATGGTTAAATCCACTTGCACCCATGGTTAGGGACTTTGACCCCTAACTCAACCCTCATGTAACCTATGTGTCTCCTCAAGCATTTATTTCTTTGACCATGGTCATCCTCACTAACTCTTGCACAAGAGTTTATCCATTGGATAAAAGCATTATTCTTTGAATAATGAATTTATTCACTCAACTCAACCTTAACCTTACCTCCCAAGTTAACCCTCAGGTCATGTCAAGCATTTAATGCTTCTTCCCTCTCCCCTCAACCCCTCTCATGTTGACACTTGTCATCCTGGGATTGTGTTGAAAGTCCTCACATGGATCTTAAACCATTCAATCCTGACCCTTGTTGAGATTACTCAATCTCAACCATCCATTTCTCCATTTTACCTATAAATAGAGCTCATTTCTTCATAATCCAGATCCTAAAAACTTGTATACATTTACCTTATAGCCAATTTTAGAGAAGAGCATTTAGCATAAATCACTAATATATTGTTATTTTGGACTAAAATAAATCATTTTCATTTCATAGCATCTAATATTAGTTTGTTTTACACTTGCATTTGCATAGTTAATCATTTTCAATCTTGAACCTCCATAAGGCATCCATAGTGCAAAAAGCTGCTGAGAGCTACACTCATTTGGAACTTGGAGAGGAGAGGAACAAGGAAGGAGAAGCTACCAACATGGTAGAGAGGATTTGGAGATGTTTAGTTGCATTTCTTAGATTCATTAGCTTTTTATTTGTTGTGTAGTGTCTTCCTTGATACGCCTGCTTAGGATATTGTTTAATCTTTGATTTGCTAACACTAATGACTAACATTTGTTTCTTGTGCTCCTCTTTGTGCCTCATTTTATTTTTTATTTTTGACTAACTGTTTGGTTGTTTGAGCAGGATTGAAGGAGTTAGATTAGAAAGCATTTGAGTTCCTTTCTTTAACTTTGTTTTTTCAAAGTTGGATAAAATAAATTCACTTTCTTTTTGGCTTAAAAATTGAACTTCACAATTCATTTTGGGTTCTAAAATTAAATCACACTTTTTAGATTGAGCTTAAAAGAAACCTAATTGTGCAAAAATAAAAAGAACAACAAACTCAAAACCCACATATTTTCTTTCCTTGCAAGTTAGGATTCATTTGATTTGGGTTTTAAAACAAGACAACACAAATTTTATTTCTTGCATCAACGTTAAAATCCACAATCAACACTACCTTTTTTGCAAAGGTAAAAAGAACAATCAACTTGTCAAAAATTTTCTTGTTCCAAAGTGATTTACTTCAAGCAAACGTGTTTCAAATTCAGTTGACTAGGATTTTAAATTCCTAGTTTACCAAACATTTTGCCTTTGAAGTTAAAAAGAACACCATGATTGTTGAAGCAACATCTCAAAATAGTTAGATCACATTGCGATGAAAAATGGTTAAAAAGAACAAGTGATTTTTGTGATTGGCACATTTGTGCAAAGTTTGTCGAGTGGTCCTACTTCTAACACACACTATCCTCTCCCTTGGCTTTCGTGGTCCTAGGTGCAAGAGAAAAGTGTTAGTAACACTCAAAGTTTATATTTTTAAGAGAGGCTTGCCAAGAGACACATCACTCTTGGGAACGACCTCGTGCGGTAAATCCTTCGAGCCGCTATAGAAATCAGGTGTAAGCAAAAGCTGTAGCCTTGGGTATAGTTGTTCCTATAGTGTAACTTGCTGAAAGGATAAATGGGCCCCACCACAAGTTACAAGGCTCTTAAGTGAGTCACTGTAGAATGAACTTATGTCCAAAAACATAAAAAATTACTAAACAACTTTATATAGAAGCCCACCTGTTCTATTGATTGAGGATATTTGTGAGAAGTTTAGTGCAAGAGAATGGATGGTTTTGCTCCCAAGGTTCTCACCATACATATTTCCTTGAGTAGAAACATAACTTTTTGAAAGGCTACTTGTAGCTTGATAAAAGCAGTGACTCTCCCATCATAGGGATCATCTATTTGTTATGCTCGTGCAAGACTTAGTATATCACATCCTTACCTACTACGGCAAGATTCATAAGTTATGTAGTACAAAAGTTGAAGAAATATCAAGATGTGGGCTGAAATTATCGCAACTGGCCATTTGACCTTAGGGATAAAGTGTGTTTGAAGTGTGTTCATTTTTTGTCAAGACTAGTGATAAACTAAGCTGACTTCAGGCTTTTTTTTTGGAAAAACATACTCAAAAACATTTGGAAAGAAAGGGTCATAAAAGTCCAAAGATTGGGTTAATTTAGACCCACACTTATTTGTGCCTTTAGAGGCAACATTCTTGTGTTTGTGTGCTTGCTTTGTTTTCTTGTCAAAGAAAAAAATCAAAAACCAATTCCAAAACATGTATTCATCCAACACAAAATTTTCAAACACCAACATTTGGCAAAGATAAAAAACAAAGTGTAAAAACAAAGTATCAAAACTATATGACCATTCTTCACATTTTGAGAAGGAAGAATTTTCATCAACATATCAATTTGAAGAAAAGACCATTGAGCTCAAAGGCTTTCATCAAAAGAAGGAATTTTTTCTATCTCAATAGAGACATCTTTATCTCACATAGAACCTTATTACGTCACATGCGTCTATATCTTCAAGGAAAATCCAATGAGTTTGATCAAGTGTCTTTAAACCGCAGAGCTTTTACTCAACATAGAGCTTTGAATTATCATAAAAACAAGGGAGAAATAATCAATCCTGCCTTCTTTCTAGATATTTGCATCACATATAACTCAGCTAGGGAAGAACCACCAACCCCCAAAAGAGAAGAGGAAGACTTTGTCCCATTTGTAACATAGAGTTTTTGTTGAAGTTAACATTTCGTCCATTCTCACATTCATACATCATCAATCCATTCCAACTCTCGAAACATAAAGAGGTCTTGTACTAAGTTCATTTTTGATATTGCTTGAATCAAACATAAACACATCACTTTTTAGAGTGTCTCTACATCTAGGATAAACTCATCCTAAGAGGCATTTCTACGTAGGTTAAAAGTAGTCTATGAGTGCATCCTCCCATTACTAGGTAGTTGGGTCTGTAACACATCTCAGGCCTCTCTAACCTTATCCTATCAAACATTGTCAACCAAACACAACAAGCAATTTGAGGAAGGACTTTGGTAAAATCTACCTTTAGTGTTAGAGATCCATATGCAAAACACTTCACCAAACATTTATCTCTCATTTCATCACCAACTCATAATCATTTTCACCAAACTTCAACAACAACTTTCAAACAAAATGGCTCAAACCAGATCAAGGTCTAGACAGCTAGAAGGAAGAAGAGGAGGAAAATCTCAATGAATTCCAAGAAGCCCTTGGAGGAAACACAAATGATGAAAATCCGAGTACTCCTACTTCTGCAGTAATAGAAAGGGCACAACACAACCCTCTCTTCAATCAAATTTTTGATGAAATCCTAAGGAGCAACGCTGATACTCACTTTTTAAGAATTTCCCAAGAGGGAGCCAAACTACCCTCTGATTTTGATACTACACAAATAAGGCAAGCATCGGAACACCAGAATCGTAATGAGGATAGAAGAGGTCGATATCACATCAGATACAACCTTCATCAAGGAAATCCCCCACCTCCTCCTTCTCCAAATGACATTGACATGTTGCGGCAACAAGTCAAGAATTTAGCCCAACAAGTCCACAGTGGTGTGAAAACAAACCAGTTTTCACTTAATGGCATTTGTCCCTATCCCTTTGATAGGAATATACATATGCCACCTTTTCCACGAGGGTTTGAAACACCTAAGTTCAAAAAGTATCATGGAAAAGGAGACCCTCGAGATCATGTTAGAGAATTCCATTCAACTTTCCTAGAAGTGGCATATGAAGACACATACCTAATGCGAATCTTTCCTCAAAGTTTGGGAGGGACAACCACATCATGGTTTTCCCGACTCGCAGGCGGCATTAGGACATTCGAAGAACTGGTCCAAAAATTCATTGCACATTATTTACATAACATTGAATGCGATGTCACCATGGACGATCTATGTAACACCAAACAAAAACCAGGGGAGCTTTTTTCAACTTTCCTACAATGATGGTGACAAATGTCTAGCAGACGTTCTCTTTAGTTACCTAAACAAGAACTAGTGGAAATATTTATTTCCAACTTGAATGAAGAAATGGAATTCCACCTAGACATGAAAGGCACAGAGTCCTTTAATGACATGATCACCAAGGGTTTAAAATGTGAACGGGCCCTCATCAAAAAGGGGCTTATCAAGATATACAATGAACCAAAGGACGACCCTCACCCACACTTCAACAGTGATAAACCTAACTTCTGGAATAAAAACAAAAACATCGTCAATGATGGGGTTGTAGATGCAAGGACTATCAAAAGTACACAACCTATAGTCTGATTTGTAGGGCAAAACCCTCCACCCAAGAATAACATGGTTGCTCTCCCAAATCAAGGACGTAATGTACCTCAAGAGGAACCAAGACAATACCAGCAAAATTATAAACCAAAACGAACATACACTCCCTTAGGAGAACCTATTGAAATAGTGTTATGTCAGTTGGTTTCTTCAAATCTAGTGACCTTACCAAAAATATCCAATTACGAACCTCAGGTCAAACCTTCATGGTGGAGGGATAGTGAACATTGCGAATTCCATCAAGGGAAAGGGCATAAAAGAAGCAATTATCACAGATTGAAAGATTTTGTTCAGGATCTTATTGACCGAGGAGAGATTGAAATTGAAGGACACGACCCAAAAACCACAAATAATGATCATCTTATGTTTAAGAATCCACTTCCATCACAAGATCAAAGGGGTCCTTCCACTTCAGGGAGAAACACAGATACAACTAATTATACGCGAACCGCCTATAATTACATTGTGAATCATCTATATGATGCCAATGAACAAATTTCAACCATTACCATCAAAGATCCAAGCTCTACCCGCAATGTTGTTACACATCATGGCAAGATCACCATTAAAGTGGCTCCACAAGGCACACCTTCCATCCAAAAGAAGTATAACCTTGTGGAGCAGTTAGATAAGACGTCTGCACTTATATCCATCTTAGAGCTTTTGTGCCTATCCCCGTCTCATAAAACAATCTTGGATCAAGCTCTCCAAGAAGCGTCATTCCCTGCCAATCTAAATACAGATTAATTTCAAGCTATGGTTGGTAGTATGAGGTCATCACCATGTCTCACTTTCTCTAAAAGTAACAATACATCCTTCCAGCAACCTCATAATGCCTCACTCTAAATTGAAGGATTTATCAACAAACATAGAATCAAGTGAGTCTTGATCGACAATGGAGCAAGCCTAAATATCTGTACATTACAGTTGGTCACAAGATTGGGATATGCAATTGAATTAGTGGATCCCCCCAAAAAGGTAACTATAAAAGCCTATGATGATGCAAAACGTTCATCCAAAGGAGCAGTTGTGTTACCAATCCGAGTGGGCCCAGTGGTGAAGCACATCATATGTCAAGTTCTGGAACTTCCTCTGCCATATAATTTGTTGTTAGGAAGACCTTGGATACATGCCATGCAAGCCGTTCCATCCACCTATCACCAGTGTATCAAGTGACCTCATAACGGCATAGAAATTACAATCCTGGGCGATGCAAATCCATTTGCATATTATCACAATATCAACCATCAGCCAGAGATTACCGTTCCCAACAATAGAGAAGCTATCCCATCCAAATCATATGTTAGTCCATCCTCTCTTTCTAGTTCAAACACCACTATACCTAAGCAAGAGAAGCTAAAGATGAAAATGGCAGAGGAAGGCCCTAGGGAGTACAATCTCAACCAACTCTTTTGTGTTGGGCAACTACCCACTTCTCCTAGAACTCATGGTAAACCTCAACGGTTACTTCAAGCACCATTGGTCAAGCTAGCATGCACTTTGATGCCTTTTATCCTTGGAAAGAGTCAAGAGGAAGAGACCAGAGATGAGGACTTAGCAAAATGGATCTATAAAGATCCTATCACCATAGACATCCCACAAGCTAAGCTTCCCCAGATCAATATGGAAAGGGCCTTCTCATTATGCAAATAATGGGCTATGATGGTCAGAGTGCTTTGGGACCTTGCAAGCAAGGATGACATGAGCCGCTGCAACCAGAATTAAAGCCTAAAGATAACACTGGATTAGGCTTTCAAAAGGAGATTCTTCCTAAGCTCAGATTCAAGGGGAAACCCAACAAACCTCTACATCAACTTAATACAAACATAAAGAGGTCACCCTTGATTATATCAGCAACACCACAAACCACACCAATTGCCCCAATACGGTTGAAAATCCTAGAAATCACTTCTACAACACCAATCATCCTACAAATACAATCAACAACCCCCTCAGCAGCAACAACTGCATCAATAGAACCATTAGCAGTATCAAAACCTCCAGCAATATCGACAACACTGACAATTCCATTAGAAGTAGTAGATTCAACAACGTTGATACTCCCTGTATCAGATTCACTGATCCCAATAATCCTTCCTATAGCACCAATCATTCCATTTGCCAAGGTACATCAACTGATCACACCGACAATATTTGACTCAAAGGATATCCCGGTATGGTATAGTAATTGGATACTAGAAAGTGACTTAGAGACTGACTCACATGAGTGGGAATTTGATTCAGTACATCTCAATACTTCAGATGAGGAAGATGCATCACCACCTCCACCTCACAAAGAAATCCCTATTTATGGAGAAGCACAGATTAAAAACTCTTGGGTTCCTGAATTGGAAACACCTTCCATAGACCCTACATCACATCCTACGCCCAATCCTGATAGGGAGAGTACCATCAATGAACTTCACCACAACGTCTTAACCCTCACTGATACATCTTATGAACTTAACCTGATCGATGAGGTAATGCCCATTATCCATCCCGAACTCATCGAATTGAACCAATCTAATACCCCATGCCTTGACCACTTCCAAAACGATGAGGTGACCATTGACTTTTTGAAACAATAGGATAACATACCAAGTGGGGATCACAAAGCTGGATTTGCCATTGAATTTAATAGTGCAACATACTTTGGGGTGGATGCCAAACCTTTCAGCTGGAAAAATATAACAATAAAACATGGATTTTCCAATGAAAACCACACCGTGGCACTGTTTGATCCCACAAAAGTAAAAAGAAAGAGCATATCCAATGGTGAAAACCTCTCTGAGGAGCCTGAGGAAGAAAGGTTTGACATCCTCCCCTCCAGTACAAATCAGGAATGATCAATGATCCTTATCGAGAAAAAAAAAGAATTCAACGTGGGGACTCCCGAAACTCCTCACCACATCCATCTGGCATCTCTTTTAACTTTAGAGGAACAACCTAAGTTTGTCGAATTCTTCCAGAAGTGTCAGATCAACTTTGCATGGTCATATGCAGACATGCTTGGTCTTGATCTTGATTTAGTCATGCATCACCTCACCATAGCAGAAGGAGCTAAGCTTGTCAAGTAGAAGCTTCGCAAGATGCACCCCCAAATTGCGGTACTAATAAAAGAAGAACTTAAGAAACTCCCAGATGTTGGTTTTATTAGACCAATTGATTATGTAGGTTGGATATCCAACATTGTGCGTATCGGCAAACCAAATGGGGGCATCTGTATCTGTACTAATTTCAGAGATCTGAACAAGGTATGTCGTAAAGATGACTTCCTTCTACCAAACATTGACATGATCATGGACCTAACAATAGGACACACCATGCTTTCTCTCATAGATGGATTTTTAGGGTACAACCAGATAAAGATCGCACCAGAGGATCAACATAAGATGACCTTCACATGTCCATGGGGAACATACTGTTGGAATGTAATGCCTTTTGGTCTAAAGAATGCAGGGGTGACCTATCAAAGAGCAATGCCCACCATCTTTCATGATATGATGCATACCATAATGGAAGATTATGTTGATGACTTATTGGAAAAATCATTAACAAGAGAAGGTCATCTAGTAATATTAGAGAAAATAATTGACATACTAGAACAATATCATATTCGACTCAACCCAAAGAAATGTGTCTTTGGAGTAACTTCAGGGAAGCTGCTAGGATACATTGTCTCAAGCAAAGGCATTGAGGTCGACCTAGCAAAGGTCAAAGCAATCATGGACATGCCACCTCCAAGGAATATCAGTCAGCTAAGGACATTGCAAGGGTGACTTCAATCCATCCGAAGATTCATTGCACAACTAGCAGATAAGTGTCATCCTT
Source organism: Cryptomeria japonica (assembly GCF_030272615.1). Lineage (NCBI taxonomy): Eukaryota > Viridiplantae > Streptophyta > Pinopsida > Cupressales > Cupressaceae > Cryptomeria > Cryptomeria japonica. The sequence goes on along the minus strand of NC_081411.1, from coordinate 358,948,969 downwards.
TTACACATCTGTTACACACAATCATCCACTTTCAATGGGATCCCAGATGCCATCAAGCGTTCCAGATGCTTAAGGACTATCTCATGAATACACCATTGTTGATCCCATCGGATCCAAGTAAGCCTTTATTAATCTATATTTCCACAACTAATACAACATTGGGAGTGCTACTGGCTCAACATAATGTAGAAGGGAAAGGGTGTGTTGTATACCATATCTCTCACACACTGGTCGGCTATGATCTCAATTACACACCTATTGAGCAAGCTTGCCTAGCAGTAATCTTGGCAGCCACCAGACTGAGGCACTACTTGTTAACACATAAAATACAACTCATTGCCAAGATCGATCCACTAAAGTACTTACTCAGCAAAGAAGCATTGATAGACCGCTTGGCCAAATGGGTGATGATTTTGAGTAAATTTGACATCGAGTATGTGGACCGTAAGGCTATCAAGGGCCAAGTTATTGTAGATCAATTGGCCGATGCACCCCTCATAGGTGATCATCCTCTTATTTCCAATTTTACTGATGAAGAGATATTCATGATCACAACAACACAACCATGGAAATTATACTTTGATGGTTCATATACTAGGCATGGCTCAGGGGCAGGCATTTTATTTATCACACCTCAAGGTGACAACTTCCCAAAGTCTTACAGGATAACTTTTCCATGTACAAACAACATAGCATAATATGAGGCCCAGATCATAGGACTCAGACTAGCCATACAATGGAAACTGAAAGAGCTACAAAAATATGGTGACTCCCAACTAGTCATCCGACAAGTCATAGACGAATATCAGACCAAGGATGATAAACTCATGCCGTACAAAAAAATGGTGGATAGCTTAAAAGCATTATTTACTACTATCACCTTTGAGCAGATACCCAGAGATCAGAATCGATCTGCTGACACTATGGCTACCATTGCATCTCTCCTCGATCTTCCACAGAATTCAACACGCTATGAGTTCTTGGTAGAATAGCTTTGGATTCTCACTTATGATATCCTCGAATTTGAGATGATATGTCGCCTTGTCGGTTCTGAATCCTCAAGGTATGGTGAGTTCTACACCTACCTCCGTGATCACACACTTCCTCCTAACCAATCGAATAACCAATGTAAAACTTTCATTCGCCAAACTGCTCGATATACCATCATTGCTGAAACCCTATACCGACACAGTATTGATGGTACTCTCCTTTGATGTCTGGAACAAGATGAGATAACAAAGGCCTTGGAAGAGGTACATGAAGGAATTTGTGGGACTCACACAAGTGGTCCTTCACTAGCCAAGAAGATCATACACATTGGATACTACTGGCTATCCATGGAAAAAGACTTCTACTATTTTGTCAGAAAATGCAAGAAATGCCAAGTTCATGGAGACTTGATACATGCACTAGCACAAGAATTACAACCAATCACAACACCATGGCCCTTTTGTCAATGGGGACTTGACCTTATGGGTAAAATCCATCCATCTTCATCCAACAACCACAAATTCATTATTACCACCACTGAATACTTCATACAGTGGATCGAAGCTGTTCCACTTACCCAAGTCACCAGCAAGCAAATCACCCCATTCATACTTAATTACATCATCTTTTGGTATGGTGTACCCATGTCTATCATCACAGATGACAGGCTTCCATTAAAAAATTAGGATGTTCGTGAGCTCTGTGAGAAGTTTCACATCCAACACCGCTTTTCCACTCCCTATTACCCACAAGGAAATGGTTAAGCCAAAGCATCAAACAAAAACATATTGAGAATCCTAAAGAAGACAGTCAATGATATCGGTCATGATTGGAACGTTCAATTTAATCCAGCACTATGGGTGTATCGAACTAGCATTCGAACCCCTACAGGCGCAACTCCCTACTCACTCATCTATGGCGTAGAAGCCATCCTTCCTATTGAGGTTGAGATACCATCACTACGGGTTTCCTTGCATGATCTCATAGATGATGAAGCATACATAGTATCACATCTTCAAGACTTGGAACTACTTGATGAGAAACGACAAGATGCATACAATCACCTCAAAGCCTATCAGTAGCACATGAGCAGAAGCTATAATCATCGAGTTAGACCTCATACATTTGAGGTAGGTGATCTTGTTCCTCGAGAGAATCCTCGTAACCAACCCAATAGAGAACATCAGGGAAAGTTTGAATCAAACTGGTTGTGTCCATATGTTATCACTGCTGTATTTGGGTCCGGGGCATATCAGTTGGCTACTTCAAAAGGAGAACTGCTAGCAGATCCAATCAACAACATGCACCTCAAATAGTTTTATACATGAGCTGTACAGAGCAGTAGGCTCCAATACATACCAAATAAACAACACAAAATATTCAGATAAATGTCCTGAAGAAAATACAAAAAAAATCAAAATAGTAAAGAAAAATCATGCATCCAAACGGTGAACAACCACTCTGGTGGCACCTTGGGTAAGTGCGATGGTGAAACCTGGAAAATAGGCGCCACTCGTAAAGGCTATGTCTCCATTGTCTTCTAACTTGTTGTGATCACATTCATTGCATCCACACATCCATCAGTCAAAACCATGACTTTTTATTGATTTGCAATCAAGGATAGCACTTCATGCATCTTGCATCCCACTTTTTCATAGTCATGTCTAAACTAGGGGCAATGCCCTTAACCTATTTGATGGAAGTGGATTCTGCATTACTTGTGATTCATTGGGTTCTTCATTCAAAACCATCTCACAAAATCCAAAAACATTCAAAACAATCACAAAATACCAAAAACATTCAAAAACACTCACAAAATCCAAAAAACATCAGAAAACATCAAAAGTCAACCAAAAACATGGCAACGCTTTTGTACATACGCATCCAAGTAGATACCAAACACACAAACATTGGGAAATACTCAAACAATGACCACTTATCACATCAAATAAACAATCGACATGAACACACCAATTGTCTTAACAAGGATGCATCTTTCCTCACCAAAACAAAGACAAGATAACATTTTTCTTTGACAAGAAAATTATGTTTAAGCTATCAAATACTTGGTTGGTTTGTAGGTTATTTATTCATTTATATTAGGTTCCTATGCTACTCTGGGATATCCACAAGTGATTAGAGTGGCCGGGATGGTTCCTAAGTATCGTTTGTTTTATTGTCTGTGAATTATTCCAATGAAGTTCTGGGGCATGTACTAATGGTGTCTACATGGGAAGTTCACTAAGCTACATGATCATATGCAAAAATACAGTCATGGATCACTATGGCTTGCTGACTACATTGTATACCTCGACCATATGAGCATGAACCATTATGGAGGGTCCGTATTCTTTTATTTATGTTGCTTGTTTGTAGGTACAATTCTCCATCCTTGGTTTCTACTGCCTCGTCCAAGATTGATACTACCATGCTCAATGATGAAAATAAAACACTATGGATCATCATTTCATCTCATCTATTTATATTGCATTTCATTGCATATCACCCATCTATTTAGTCATTCATTATTCATATTCATGGTTTTGTATGCAAGTGTGAACAAGTTTAAATATGAGACATTATTTGGTCTTGGATACAATCACGACAAAGTTCTCTGATACATCATCAATGCATCATGCAAAATCCTAATCAACCTTGCATTCATCTATCATGAACACATCATCATTTCATTACATTTAGTTGCTTTTAAATAAACCTAGTTCATTATCATGTACATGCATATAGGTTTATTAACTTCATTCTTAGATATTCATTAAAGTGTATTTAATATCATTTAATTGCATTTTCATACATATAATTCATTATCATTTACTTGCCTTAGTATCATTACATCATTTCATCATTGCAAAAGCAAGACATTTAGCTTCATTTGTATACATTTCTCATCCTTACATTTACTACCATTATTATCCATTACTATGTATTCATTTAACATCATTTACAATCATCATTCACCATCATTTAAACTTGTTTACCATACATTTATTTAGATTTCCTTAGTTGCATGCATTTATTTATCTACCTATTAGTTAAAAGTGCATTCATTTATCCATCTAGTATATTCTTATACTCATTCATTTCATCTTACAATGATTTCATTTAGGATTCATTAAAATGCATTCATTATCCCTTTAATTGCATTAAGGTGTAGTTGTTCATTATCCCTTAGTTGCATTATCAGTACATTCTCATTTCACTTAGTCACATTTTGAGTCATTTAGATCATAACATAACCATTTGTCTCACCATTTGTTTATACATTTCATAGGTGCATTCAGTTAAAAACCATCACATAAACATTTGTACTTTACATTTGTTTATTCATTTTACACACATTTACACAAACTATTCAATTCATTGCATTTCAATATAATCAAGCACAACTGCATATCATCATCTCATCGACATAAAACACAAATACTATCCATATCATCATTAGCATTATTTCATTATGCATACATCATCATCATGGCATTACATACATAAAGCATTTCACCAACAAATCATGCATATATAAACCTGCATCCACATGTTAGCATCACATTCATAAAAACATGCATATAGACATCATACAAAGTCATCATCATAAAATAGGCATCTAGGAATCATCTCATAAACACATACATATAACAAATACTAGTATCCATCTAAGCATAAATCATAGATCATCATCCTACATAAATCCATACATATCATCAACATGCATATCATCACAAAATATGGGATCTCCTCATATATCACATCATATCATCTCACAAAAACATACATGTATCAGAGTGCAATGATGTAAAACATATCGGCTATTGAGAGCCATCCAAGACACAGTAAAAAATGACAATGTAATAAAATACATAAATGCTCTCTCAAATGCTACTCTGGCCAGATGCTGCACCACCATCACCACCTGCTCCCCCACTACCCCCTGCACCACCTACACTACCTCGCCATGGAGGACCCATCACACCACCACTGCTTTGCATCCTCTGAGACTGCTTTGATCTCACCTGATGCATCTGTGAATAGCTCAGTTCTCGCTGACTAGTTGGCACCACCTACTCATATAAACCTTGCCAATACTCTATCTCTACCTGTGCTCGCCGAATCTCCCTCATCACATCCCCAGCAGGACCTTGTGCTCCTACCCCAACCCGTACTCTCTCCTGCAACTCCGTCGATCTCTCCATCGCATTATCTCTCTCTCGCAGCACTACAGTCAAATCTGACTCCCATGCAAACAACTGAACATCTCTAGCTACAACCTCCACCTCCATATCCTCCAGCCGACCGTGCAAAACTAATATCATATGATCCTGCAGATCTCCTCCTCCCTCCCTCGTATCCATAGGTACCTCTCCCTCCCCCATATCCCTGCCACCTAATCTAACTCCTCCCTGTATCAAAGGTCCCTGTGATAGCCGCAATGGCTGCCCACCTCTCCCTCTCCACTGTAACCATCCTCCTCCATCCCCTCCTCCTCCATCTCCTCCTCCTCCATCACCTCTCCCTCGTCCCCCTACTACCACTCCTCGACCTCCTCTCCTCCTCCGTCTCTGTCTCCTATCCTCCTCAAAGGCTGGAATCGGCTTTGTCGGATCTGATATGTGAGGAATAGGATGTGCCGCAATATACTGCGTGTACTCATCAGTAACACCTGCATCTACAATCACCGACCTTATTTGCCATGGTCTCTCCTATAGAGTTCAAAACTCTACTAAAGCCTAATCATAAGGTAATACTACCCCCCACTGGAACCTCTCTCGTACCACCTGTGCATACTCTCCAGACCCACTCGGAAATCCCTGCCTCCATCCGAACTGCCTCAGCATTCTACCACGTACCTGTCTCTCCACATTGTAGGTTGTCCTACCAATCAAGTACCATGGCATAAATACATATGGCAAGGCCTCTACATCATCCTCCAAGGGCTCACACTCAATATATGACCTCCAGATCACTATATCCAAATCGTCGAGCGCCCGCCGCCACCACTCTAACTTCCACAGGTGGGGCTGACTCATCATACCGCCATATATATAAACATAGGGCTGATCCACTGCCCTAAATCTCAGACTAATTAGTCGGGTCACCGGTAGGTGCTCCCATGCCCATATATGTAGAAGAGTGATTCCCACTCCCAGTGAGCTCATTTCTCGGTATACTACCTCATGCAGCTCCCGATATAGGTGCGACAGAATGCACGGTCCCCATGAAAAGCGGGTCCCCTCTATCATCATCTTCTCTATCACCTAGCCCCAACCCACGACTAGTCCATGTGATCATCAATCTGGGCATAGCAGGCCCCCAACAATACCTGATAATACAACTGGTAGTGGCTCATATAAAGAAACTATATCCTTCGATGCTACTGAGCCATCGTGAATGAACACATCCTCATCAAAAAAGTGCTGCACCGCTGCTCTCCCCCAGGCTCGGTCACCAGCTCCCCTCGGATAGGGATGTGTAAGATCCGCCACACATCCTCCAGTGCCATAGTCATCTCTCCCATAGCTAGGTAAAACACATAAGTCTCACTATGCCACCTCTTTGCCAATGTTATCATCAAATTGTGATTCATCCGAATCACGGGCATATACATCACATTGTACAGGCCAGTCGCTGCAATGCAATCAACCTCGGCCTCTGTCAATCAATCTCTCAACACCTGTGTGGCTGGATGCCTCTCCCGCATCTGTAAGATAGGAAGATCATCCTAGACATGCATATCAACCATCATCATCAGTTGTTTTGTTTCAAACTTTCTTAAGTTTAAACCTAGACTATCAACATATACTTTGATCAAGTATCTTCAGGTCCCAACAAGTAAGCAATCATGGCACACCTAGACTACAACATACATTTATCCTAATGACCTAAGTCTTAATAGGGCTGCTATGGTTCAAAACAACTAACCTCTCCATCCATCCATCATTGGCATTAGGAGATTCCTTTTTCTAAAACAACACTGGGGCATATATTTTTCTAGACAATAGCGCTACTCTGCTAACAATAGTGCTATTCTGATGACAATCGCACTACAAAAACTACACATTAGTGCTACACACACAATAGCGCTAGAACAACCACACAATAGCGCCATGTCAAAACAATAGCACTACAAGAAGGACTCAATAGTGCTCAAATTGCAAACGTGCTAAAACAACTACGCAAATGTGCTACAACTTGCAAAAGTGCTAAAACCATTATGCAATAGCACTATAGCAGCACAATGGCGCTAGTTCAATTGACAATAACGCCAAAACATAGTTTTAGCGTTATTGTTTTGACTCAACTTGGACAAGGCAAAAAAGACATAAAAAATGCATGAAAAACAAAATTTCAAATTTACATACCGTTGGTCCATAGTCATTTGGTCGCTAAAATCGACGAACTCGCTCTAGCCGATGATTTGCTATCGGTACCGACATCCTGATTGCTCCTCACTCTTTCAAAAAGGTCACTATTAGAGCTCTAAAATCACTATGGAAATGAATGCAAATGATGCTGTTTTTACCCCTTCACCCCAATATATACCATTCGTCATAAACCTAATTTTACCTCGCTCACCGCCGTGGTCCCCGTGAACTTCCAGCGCCTCCCATTTCTCCATTTTATCTCTAAATTTTTTCATTCTTTCACTAATATTACTCAATTCTTCTCTTCTACCTCCCCACCAATTTTCATTCTTTTTCGAGAGATCGCCCGATTTTTCAAAATTTTCGGCCCATCTCTTGAGGGTGCATACCACCCATTAATTAACATTTTCTGGGGCATATTTCTTTACTCCTATTTCTCTCTCTTTGAAACGACACGATAAACTGCACCATCTCAAAGAGGGACAAATGTAGTCACATAAATCTGTCCATTTTAATTAAATGAATATTTGCTATTTATTTGATTAAAAACCCACTAGCCATTAGTTACTTAAATTAACATTTAATTAATTCATCTTAAAAAATTCTCCTATTAATTAAATAAATTATTCAATTTATTTTAATTAATTCATTAAACCAAATTCACAATCAATTAAATGAATAAATCCAATTTTATTTCATTTTTACCCCCTTTCCTCTTTTAAATAAATAAATAATTTTTATATTTAAATCATTAAACCCCCCACTTGGATTCTCCTAAAAATGCAAGTTGCACCTATTTATTGAAATAAATGAATTTTATTTAAATAAAAATCCTATTTTTTCCTCACCAATCAAACCCACTTGCAATTCTAATCCTCTTCTAGATTCTTCTAACCCCTTCCTAATTAGCCTAATCCATCCCCTAATTATTGTCACATTCCTAAGCAACTTTGTGTCACTTCTTAAAGACTCCAAAGTCTTTGAAAAGCATTAAATGCTTTATGTGTCCAACAAGCTAACCTCTAAAGTCTTCCAAACCACTAATGGCTCTTACATGACCATTTATGGCTCTTACATAACCATTTATGGTTAAATCCACATGCACCCATGGTTAGGGACTTTGACCCCTAACTCAACCCTCATGTAACCTATGTGTCTCCTCAAGCATTTATTGCTTTGACCATGGTCATCCTCACTAACTCTTGCACAAGAGTTTATCCATTGGATAAAAGCATTATTCTTTGAATAATGAATTTATTCACTCAACTCAACCTTAACCTTACCTCCCAAGTTAACTCTCAGGTCATGTCAAGCATTTAATGCTTCTTCCCTCTCCCCTCAACCCCTCTCATGTTGACACTTGTCATCCTGGGATTGTGTTGAAAGTCCTCACATGGATCTTAAACCATTCAATCCCGACCCTTGTTGAGATTACTCAATCTCAACCATCCATTGCTCCATTTTACCTATAAATAGAGCTCATTTCTTCCTAATCTAGATCCTAAAAACTTGTATGCATTTACCTTATAGCCAATTTTAGAGAAGAGCATTTAGCATAAATCACTAATATATTGTTATTTTGGACTAAAATAAATCATTTTCATTTCATAGCATCTAATATTAGTTTGTTTTACACTTGCATTTGCATAGTTAATCATTTTCAATCTTGAACCTCCATAAGGCATCCATATTGCAAAAAGCTACTGAGAGCTACACTCATTTGGAACTTGGAGAGGAGAGGAACAAGGAAGGAGAAGCTACCAACATGGTAGAGAGCATTTGGAGATGTTTAGTTGCATTTCTTAGATTCATTAAGCTTTTTATTTGTTGTGTAGTGTCTTCCTTGATATGCTTGCTTAGGATGTTGTTTAATCTTTGATTTGCTAAAACTAATGACTACATTTGTTTCTTGTGCTCCTTTTTGTGTGTATAGCAATCAAACAGGTTTTTCTAACAATCCTTCCATTTTACAGAGTATCACAATCTATCTATGTTCATCTTGAACATGATACAGGACATCAAAATCACATAAGAGAACTAACAATATAAAACACAAGTCTAGTCACCACAAGAAGTAAAAGAAAATATCAAGCGGTAAGTATCAAAATACCTTCATTAAATCATAAAATATGAAATCAAAAAGTAAGTTAAAGAATCACGAGAAGAATAAAGGAGAAAGCTTTGGTGACTAGTTTTTAAAAAAAAACTAAAAAATTCACAGCTATCTCTCACAATAATTTAAAATTATCAAATAATAATAGAATATAAGCTTCAAACACAATAACCAATTTCACATAAACTGTGTGGCTAATTTACTAGTCACACCGAGGGAGTAAAAGCTACATAGCACCTTATGTCCAAGGTGTGTTAGAGAACATGACTAAAAATTGAGTTGTATTGTTCACACATCTATTAATCATTCTAGGATTTAAAGGTAATCACATCTTTTATATAGCCTTAGCACATTTTAATGATATTATATACAACAATAATTCAATCATGCATCCTTAACCTTGATATGTCTATCAGTTCCCTTTTTCTAACCTTTACAATTTCATGCAAGATATACATGATTTCTTTAAGTCACATAAGTGCATTTGATCACATATCTACTAATCAATACAAATTTACTTCTATATCAAATAGTCAAGAAATATATGCGAAACAAAATAATATCTAGCATTTCTTGATAATTAGTAATTCCATTACTCTAATATGCTTTCTTGTGGCTTAAAAAATAATTCCCTCTTTCTAAGATGGCATGCACAATATATATATATATATATTGCTTTTCATAATGAGAATTGCAGTATCATGCTTCTAGATGAGATCAAGATTTGATAACCTAAGGAATCTATGTTTCAAGAATCAATGCTAAGGTACCAACAATCCAATTCAAATTTACATAAGTCCCATGCCTATTAATCTCTAATTATATTAACCTTCCTACTACTCCTACAAATGATAGATCATTTACTAGGCTATTTCCCACTATTGCTATAAAAGAATATAAGTAAGGTTAAGTAGGAAGGAATTGTTTTCAATATGATGATATAATTTCTTTCTAGAGGAGGTGTTTATTCCCTATATATAATATTCTAAGTTGTTTTTCCCAAACACTAATGTGGGCAAAAAAACTAAGGGTCTTTTCTAAAATGAGGTGTTACTAACAAGGGGTCATACTCTCTTTTGCATCACACATGTACAAGGCATTCACATTAGTACAAGAATAAATCAAAACATCTCATTTCATACAAAGTGCTACAATATGCATCACTCTATGATTAGGTTATGTAAACAAGTGTTACACAAACATCAGGGGCGATCAACAATCACACACAAATACACATAAAGTATAAACTAGAGATAACTATTTCTATTTACTTTCATACACTTCCTAGTTGGTATTTCAAGCAATCAAGCATCACTACCTAGAGTGGTGAACTCGAGGTCCTAGTGCGGAACCTAGTACTTTCATACCAAAATGTAAGGACCTACTTGCCCTAACTTGAATTTAACCACCATAGTAACTCACAATCACACATAGATTAGATTTTCCATTAATGCACATGTGCAATTCATGTTAACTGTCATGCAAATGATAAAGAAACTTGGCTTCCATAGGGATCACATCTAACATGCAAACTAAATGCATCATGGAAAACATGAAGTAACATGTGTAGGATGATAACATGCCTAATCTGTAATTTATGCGTTGTGATTAAATTAACGATTTTGAAATTTGAGTGCGCGCATACATGTATAAGTAAAGTTGCATGAGTTATCACGAAATTAAATTAACATGCAAAGTTCATAATAAATTAACAAGTCTGAGAACAATCATAAATCTGAAAATTAAATGGAAATCCAATTTTTGCACAAGTTCAAGATGATTTTTGAAAATTAGGGTTTTAACAAGTAACCTCTTAATTTTGTAAATTTGAATAATTTGAACAAGACAATGAGGAAATTGAATTTGACAAACAAAACAATTTTCAGATCTAAGATAACCACAAGCACTTTTTACAAATCACAAGTTCAATTTTAATTTTTTAAAACTAGGGTTTTTAATGATTTAACCACTAAGTTTGAAGAAATTTGAAATTCGCAAATGAAAAATATGCAATTTTGTTCAAAGGAAAGCATGCAAGACATCGGGTTCACCAAAATGTATTGGTGGGTGAAAAATGTGTGAATGAGAGATCAAGAGGAAAACTACCCTTTCCCTCCAAGGAGAGATGAGAGTTTCACTATGAATTTCCCTTCAAACACTTTTCACCTATTACATTGAATGAGGAGAGGAAAGTTCACTAGATTCAACCTCCAAATAAGAAGATAGAATTCTGAGTGAAATGGGAATGATAAGTTAATCCCCTCTTCCTATTTGAAATGGAAAGGAATTTATTGAATTATGTAGTGCAAAAGTGACCAAGAACTAATTATAACTTGACATTAGAGTATGGGATGAAGCTATGCACCTAGATATGGCAGTAATATGTTGAGATGAAGCCCAACTGTGAATTTGAGGAAAAGTTGCCTGAACCATGGCAAGAATGTACACGGTCCTCCGAAAAATCAAAGAAACAAAAATGGTTTTTCCACCTCTACAAATGGAGCCCGAATCCAAAAGTACATTTGCGCATCTACAACTAACACACATAAAAGAGAGGAAAATGGGTTGGGATTGGGGGTTTACCTTTAGGTCAAACCCCAGTTTTGGAATTAACCAAGTAATGAAAGAAAGTACTTGCAAGTGAATGTAAATGAAAGACTGAATTATAAATCACCTCAAGGGAGGTTGTGATAGAAATGTTGATAGAAATGCTAGTATGGAATTGAATGTTAGAATCAATCTCCTCTTCAATGGTTGAATCCTTGAATTGAATGCAACACCTAGCCTTGAAGGGAGACTTGAGAATGCTCAATGTCGAAAAGGAATGCTTGAATGCTCTTGAACACTTGATCGCCAATTTTTACCTTATTGAACTTATTCAACTTGACCAAATTACCAAAATGAGAAGGAAAATGAAACTTAAATACATGTCATTTAGGGTTAATGAAACTGATTTTCATCATAGGCCGACATCGAGGAAGTTTTCCCTCTCATTGCACAACCTACAATGCATTCTTAAGAAAGGTCCTACCCCAAAATAGGGCAGGGACAGGGGTGCCATGCCCCTATCCTCGGAGGAAAAGGGTGCCACACCCCTATCCTAGGGGGGGATAGGGGAGCCATGCCCCTTTCCTGCCCCTTTCTCCAAGGCAAGGTGCAGACAGGGTGGTGCAGAGGCTAAGGGAGAGGCAGATTCTAAGGTTTGAGCAATCTCTAGTCTCCGATCAGGCTAGGAGATTTGATCTTGCATGCATGAGGACCCTAATGCGGTTAAATATTGCTAGGGTCACAATTTTATGACACTACATTTAGCCCCCACTTTAGCTGGAGTATGAGCGTACACGAATACTGCAGGTAAAGTACAAGGAAACAAGATTGAAAGACTATTACCACGTCGAGGAAAGATGCGCAAAGCCCCTTGTGGACTTAAGATCTTACGGCTTCGATTGACAAAGTAAAAGGGAAGATCAAGAAGGTGAGAAACATGACTGCAAGTAGAAAATTTCCCCTCACCATGAGTCATGAAAGCAAGGATACCAAAGATTACAAAGCAAAACAAAGTTTACTAAGTAGTTCTAAGTATCAAGAATGAAAATAAGAGCGAAGTGTATACCCCCATGTTAAAGCGATCATGCGTGCCTTATCGGGAGTGATGGCTTTAAGGTAAGATACACTCAAGAGAGAGAGAAGAGAGGGAGCACACTTTCTCAAGGATTTAGCCCCCAATCGAGGAATAAATCCAAGGATAATGAACACAAAACATGAGGTAGTGTCTCTTTCCTTGGGGTCAGTATGGTGTATGATAGCTCATGTATATAATATATGTATGTGCGTATAATAATCGTCATTCCCCAAAGAAGGACACTACCTTAGAAGAAAGGGAAGAGAGGATGTCTTTTGAGTCAACATGAAAGAGACCAAGAAAAGATCTTAATGCTTTGCATCGTCCCCAAGTAGACATTTAGGGAACACTAGAAGAAAATGGATACACATATAAAAATGGTTACAAGAGAGTAACAAAAGGATAGAGAGAGAAGATCTACAATGCTAATATTTCTAATTTAGCACTACATCCACCTCCCGATCTTGCTGATCGCTATTTTGGCAAGGCGAGCAACATGCCATAGGAGAGACATCGAGCATAGAAGATGGATGTATCACAAGATCCAAACAAGGACTATGCTCATGTGGTAAGCCACTTTGTTCGATTCTAGGAGCTAAGATTAGGGTTTGTGAAAATTCAATTGATAAATGCTTGTCCACATCAACATATTCATACTCACTATCAGAAGCATTAGGAGTTTTATTGCCATCATGAATAACATTTTCAACCATTTATTCATCAAAGTTTAGAGAAAGAGGAGCAAGAACATGAATAGGAGTAAAACCATCACATGTTTTGTGCAACTTATGATTTGGAGATGTAGGTTGAACTCTTTCTTAGGAGAAAAGGTAATCATGTCAACTATCGGAGTTTGAGGAGATTGAGTATTTTGAGGGATAGGTTCATGAGATTAAACATGGTATCTTCATCGATGTTCTCTCGCACAATGATTCCATCAAGTCTTAGTGGAAGAATGAGAAGGAGGAGGAACACTTGAAAAAGTAGGAATGTTTCTCTCCTTGATAGTTAAAGGTTTAGGTTGAGGTCTTTTAGGTTGAACAAGAGGAGAAGCAGGCCTCTTCTCTCGATAAGAGGAAGGAGGTAGAAATGCACCATACGAAGGAGGAATATTAGGTGTAGGAAGGAGACCAAGTCCATCATGAGGAGGAGGTACAAGTCTAACCTTAGGAAGAGTATTGTTGTTCTTCTTAGGAGAAGGTATAGTCACATCCATATGAATAGGTTGATGATCTTCCTTAGGAGGGAGATTAGTTCTATCCATGAGGGGAAAAACCTAATCTTGAAGAATAATAGGAATGTCAAGTGTTGGGGATCTAGGTTGACTTAAGGATAAGATCATATTTTTCTTCCATTTTTGATAAGATTGAAAAAGAGCATCGCTCCTTGATGGAAGAGATTGAAATTGTTTAGGCCAAAAGAAATTAATAGGAACACCATGTCTTCTTTCGGATGGACAAAATAAGCTATGATTTACGGTAATGATTTCTCCACTGTGAGGAAATTTTAGACACTTGTGGAGTGGAGAAGCAATAGCCTTCATGGAAGATAGCCAAGGATAGCCCAACTTCACATGGAATCACTTAGAAGAGGGTATGATAAAAAAGTCAATGTCCATGGATTTAGTATGAACTTCAACAGGAACGGTGATAGAGCCAATGGCAGGACAAGAGAATCCATCAAAAAACTTCACAACCAAATTAGAAGCATCATATATTGGTTTATGCAATCGTAAAGTGAAAAGATACTCCTCAGTTATGAGATTAACCATGCAAGAGGGATCAATAAGGGCATCACGAAAAGGTATATCCTTAACCTTCGAATCTATGTATAAAGGGCCATCAGGTGCTCTAATGATCGAACTAGGGTTAAATGTAACATAGAATCCTTAAGCGTATCTTGGTTTTCTACCATATTTACCAAGTTCGGAGTCATAGAGGTGAATTCCTTAGAAGAGAAAGAATTAGGCACAATCTTAATAATGTTAGAGGTATGAGAAGGCAAGGGATTAGTTAAAATCTTAAGATTTTGATTAGGAGCGACTGATTTATTCCCTTTATCATTCACACCTACCACATATATAGTATTACTATCAATCAAATTTTGAATCTTATTTTTCAATGCAAAACATTTCTTAGTATCATGACCAGAACGATGATGAAATTGACAAAATGAATTATTATCAAAATAAGGGGATGCAAGTTTAGAAGGATCAATTGGTTTTATAGGAGGAAGTTTGATAACATTTCTTTACAACGATCGAGACATAATACTATGTAAATATTCATTCAAAGAAGTAAGTTGTCTTTCTCTTTGGAAAAATTTAGAAATAGAAGGCACACCTGTTGTGTAAGGAAAGCAAGTGCGGAAATTCACTTCCCTAATGTCAATTTGCAGGGGAAAATAGACTAGTGTTTACAAATTTACAACTTTTATAGAATATGGCACAAACATGAGCATACAAAATTAAACAACACAAAGATAGAACACACAGAGTTAACGTGAGAAAACCCTTTCGGGAGAAAAACCCACCACCAATAGAAAATAACTTTATTATTAGTATGTCAAATATAATAAAGTTCAGTCTGTAGAACTCCTTTCACTCTATCAATCAATCATTCTAGATATAACATATGACACTTGGATCACATAACAATTTACAAATCTCTCAATAGCTATCGTAACTCGTAACCATATAT
Organism: Cryptomeria japonica; assembly: GCF_030272615.1. Taxonomy (NCBI): domain Eukaryota; kingdom Viridiplantae; phylum Streptophyta; class Pinopsida; order Cupressales; family Cupressaceae; genus Cryptomeria; species Cryptomeria japonica. Next base: position 358,933,171 of record NC_081411.1, on the reverse strand, counting down.
TCGGTTCACGTTTAGCTCAAATACCAAACTGGTTGATTGTTCATCTGAGCAACCGTAGCAATGGCTTGAAGTCTAACCGTTTGCTTGCGTCAGTTTGCATTCGTGGAAAACCAAATATCCCACATGCAATAGGGAGTCCAGTCGATTTGTATTCATATACACCGACAATTTCATCCTTAGTGTCCGAGTGTTCATCTTTTTGGATCTCGGTTCAAACTCACATCCACAGTCGGTCTCTACTCCATCGGCCATCAGGATAACTTTCAACCGGTAGAGCCGATCGCCCGATGATACCTGATCCCTGAAGGCGACTCCATCGGGTCATCGACAAAACACAAGAAGTGTTACCCTGATCTCCGATAACCAAGAGCGGACCTCATCGACTCATCATAACCAACACTATGAGGTTACCCTGATTTGCATTGTTATCCCAATAACCTAAAGTGGTCTCATTGGGTCATCGACTCACGCCCAAAACTGCTATCCCGATAAGTGAAGCACTCCGAGACAAAAGAAAGTGGACTCATCAGGACTTCGGTGTAGCCTTTATCACGTCGACCTAATTGTCGATATCAACCCGATCGCAAAAGGCGACTTCATCGGGTATCAGCTTAATTCCAGACCAGAACCTCCGATAGCTGATGACAACCCGAACCGCCTAAGATAGCTTCACCGGATCATCGACACAACTCTGATGTAGTCTTCCCAAAAGTCAAAGTTATCCTAATGACCAAAGTCAACTTCATCAGGTCATCGGAATAATGTCAAACTTGCTCCTCCGAGCTCCGATGGAAGAGGATACGTCAACAAGAGTCATGCCGATAGAGCTCACAGATTTCCTTCACACTGTTTCATCGGCAAGAGTTAACCTGATCAGTATGAACAAATGTCAAGTGAATTAGAGGCACATTTCCAACAAACTCCGACTTGACGAGGAATTCACTGGACCGATTACCATTTCAGACATTATTGAGGAACATGGGTATCAAGACCCATAGAATTGGAACACCACCTGAACTTGTGCGTGCTCACCAGTTTCATCAAGGCATCTGCAACATTTTCCAGAGTGTCTACCTTGTTAAGATAAAATTTTCCATCTTCCACCATGTCACGAATGAAGTGATACTGAACATCAACATGCTTCGATCTGGCATGAAAAGTAGGATTCTTTGCCAAACATATGGCACTCTGACTGTCACTCCAGATTTCAACCTTCCCTGCATCAAAACCAATATCTGAACTCAAACACCTAAGCTAGACTACTTCTTTACAAGCATGTGTGGCCGCCATGTATTCTGCCTCTGTAGTGGACAAAGCGACTACAACTTGTGCTTGCTCATCCAACTAATTTCTCCACCATTCAGGATAAAAACATATCCACTAGTGCATCTCCTATTGTCAATATCCCCTACCCAATCAAAATTCTTATAACCACAAATGCTGAGAGTTCTCTTTGAATCCTTTATATTACCATGATAACATAATGCAAAGTCTGAAGTACCCTTCAGATATCTAAACACTCTCTTTACAACATCCCAGTGCGGCTTTCCTGGATTCAACATAAACTTGCTAAGTACTCCCACTAGTTGGGCAATGTATGGTCTTGTATAGACCATAGAATACATCAGACTACCTGTAGCACTTACATAAGGTATATTTTCCATGTCTTCAATCTCTTTTGGAGATTTTAGACTGTCAAGCACAAACAACTTAGTTCCCTGCAAGATGGGAGTAACCTGTGGTTTACAGTCAGACATATGAAACCCATCAAGAACATTGGTTATATACTTTCTATGGCTGAGCCAAAGTTTCCTCTTAGATCTATCCCTTTTGATCTCCATTCCTAGAATGTAATTTGCCGGTCCTAAGTCCTTCATTTCAAACTTCATAAAAAGCTGAGATTTTAAATTTGAGATCATACGTTTTGTGTTTCCTATGAACAACATGTCATCTACATACAAAGCTATGATAATAATCCTATCACCATCAGTTTTGTAGTAAACACAATGATTTGATTTTGATCTCACAAATACTAAGGACAAAACAAATGTATCATAGTTTTGATACCACATTCTAGGAGACTGTTTTAAACCATACAGAGATTTCTTGAGTTTGCATACTAGATGTTCTTTACCTTTTTCCACAAAATGCTCAGGTAGGGACATATAAATTTCTTCTTCAAGATCACCATGAAGAAATGCTGTCTTCACATTCATCTTCTCAATCTCCCAATCATATGCTGCTACAAGTGACAAGAGAAATCTGATAGATGTTAGCTTAGCTACAGGAGAGAAGATTTCCCCATAGTCAATACCTTCTTTTTGCGAATACCCCTTTGCAACCAGTCTTTCTTTGTACTTGTCAATGCTGCCATCTGGACCATACTTCTTTTTAAACACCCACTTGCAGCCTATAGGCTTTCTGCCTTTAGGCAATGGCAGCAAATCCCAAGTTCCATTTTTATCCAATGATGACATTTCATCATTCATGGCTTCCAACCAAGAATCTGAATCAGGCATTTCAATTGCTTCTTTGATAATCCTAGGCTCATCAGTATCTGCAAGTAAAGCATAAGAACACTTAACATTCAACATAGAGTGATTGTACTTATTAGGTGTATACCTATTAGGTTGCCGCCTCTCTCAAGTAGATCTTCTCAACTCTAGCGTTGAGGCTTCTTGAGGTTCCACATGAGGCTCATCATCATGTTCTTCTTCAGAACTGCTTGAATTGCTTAAACTCTCCTCATATTCAGGTATAGCTGGAGGAATTTCAACCTCATCTTCTCCTCTCTTTTCTATATTATGATCTAGTGACATAGGATTCAACTCATGAAAATCACACTTTTGTTGAATACAACCTTACCAGTCACTAGATTCCAAAGTTTGTATCCTTTCACACCAACTCCATAGCCAATGAAGATACATTTCACCGCTTTGTTATCTAGCTTAGATCTATTCACATCAAGCACATGAGCATATGCCTCTGCAGCAAAAACACGAAGGTGCCTTAAAGAAGGTTTCTTACCAGACCATGCTTCCATAGGTGTTTTGTCAACCAATACTGAAGTAGGAGAATGATTCAATAGGTAACACGCTATAGCAACTGCTTCAGCCCATAATATTTTTTCCAGCCTAGCTGTGCTCAACATGCTTCTTGCTTTCTCCATTAGAGATCGATTCAACCTTTTAGCGACTCCATTTTGTTGTGGATTGTAAGGTACAGTCTTATGTCTCTTAATTCCATGATCAACACAGTACTTGTCAAAATCTGCACTCCAATATTCACCACCATTGTTTGTTCTTAAACATTTAATCCTTCTCCTAGTCTGATTTTCAACAAGGTTCTTAAATTCCTTAAACTGACTGAACACTCCTGATTTACTTTTAATAAAATACACAAATCCCCTTCTTGAATAATCATCTACAAAAGATACATAGTACTTAGCCTTAAACAAAGAAGGAACATCCACTGGACCAAACACATCAAAGTGAACATAATCCAGAATGTCAGAAGACTTATGAGAACTGTAATAAAACTAAACTCGATTATGTTTTCCATATATGTAGTGTTCGCAAAAATCAAACTCAAAACTACAATCATCCATACCTTCAACTAGATTCTTATTCTTCAAGGATTTTAAACCTTTTTCACCTATGTGGCCTAACCTATTATGCCAGAGCATTGTTTTCTCAGTAGGACGTTTAGCTTCCAATGAATTAGCATTATGCATCATTATAGTTGTCTTAATTGACTTTTCAAAGGTCACATTACAACATATAGGTTCAACATTTAACTTATATAGAGTACCAAAATGATCACCCTTTACTACTTACAATGGAACCCCTAGTCATTTTGCAACCACCAGATACAAATGTAACTTGTACTCCAACATCATTAAGTTTACTTATAGAGAGAATATTTCTCGCTAGACCCGGTATATGAAGGACTCCATTTATCCCCTTCACTCTACCCTCTGGAAACTAAATTTTGATTCCGCCTCTCCCTACAATCTTCAATGTAGAATCACTAGCTAGGTATACCTTTCCACCAACATACGGTTCATACTTCAAGAACCACTCCTTGTGGGAGGTCATGTGGAAAGATGCGCTAGAATCTACTAACCAGGTGTCATCTGAGGTAGGCACTGCCAAGGCTACTACAAATGCATCTGCATAACTCTGAGAAGATTTAGTGTCAGAATAGTTCTTCTTCTTCTTCTTCTCCTCCTTGCAATCCTTTCGGATATGCCCTTTCTACCCATAGTTCCAACACTTCACCTTTGACTTCTTGCCTGGAGATTTAAATCTTTCTTGAGACTTGGACTACTTTCCTTTCTTCTTGTCTTTGTCCTTCGGTCTGCCTCGAACAAAGAGTGCATCTTTTGTCATCTCAGAAGAATTCTTTCTCATTTCTTCTGACAAAAGAGTATTAACCATAGTATCCATCTTGAACTAGGTCGTAGTACTACCGCTAGCCATCACTAAGTGTTCCCAAGTGTCAGGAAATGAACACAACAACAACATGCAACGTTCTTCTTCCTGGATGGACACACCAACATAAGTTAACTATGGAAGAACCATGTTGAATGAATTCAAGTGGTCTGCCAATGGTGTTCCTGTATCCATCTTCAGAGAGTACAATTTCTTCCTCAGGAAAACTTTATTCACCAAGGATTTGCCTTGATAAATATCTCCCAACTTACTCCAGAGAAGATGTGTAGTCTTCTCCTCATGGACATTTAATAGAATAGAATCAGAAAAGACATAGCCTGATTAGACCCCTTGCCTTCTGGTAGGCTAAATCCCAATCTTCTTTCTTCATGCCTGTAGGCATATCAGTTGCAGTCACAACAACCCAAAGATCTCTGTCAACCAACAAGTCTTCCATCTTGAGTTTCCATAGTTCAAAACTGGAACCATTAAAATTTCTCCATGTCTATGTGCCTTGAGGTACTCGCCATTTTAACCTATAAAACAAACAAGTAGACACTCTGCAAGACTCCCACTGAAACAAAATTGACACAAAAAACCAACCCTACCCAACAAGGATAACAAAACAGGCTAAGCTCTGATACCACTTGTAAGGAAAGCAAGTGCGAAAATTCGCTTCCCTAATTTCAATTTGTAGGGGAAAACAGACTAGTGTTTACAAATTTATAACTTTTATAGAATATGGCACAAGCATGAGCATACACAATGAAACAACATAGAGATATTACACAAAAAGTTAACATGGAAAAACCTTTTCGGGAGAAAAATCCACCACCAACAGAAAATGACTTTATTATCAGTATGTCAAATACAATAAAGTTCAGTCTGCAAACTTCCTTTCACTCTGTCAATCAATCATTCCAGTTATAACATATGACACTTGGATCACATAACAATTTATAGATTACTCAATAGCTATCGTAACTCGTAACCATATATTTGGTTCATGTTTGGCTTCAAATACAAAATTGGTTGACTGTTCATCTAAGAAACTACAACAACACCTTGAATTCTAATCATTTGCCTACATCAATCTACATTCATAGAAAACCAAATATCCCACATGCAGCAGAGAGTCGGGTTGGTTCGTATTCATATACCCAATCGTCGAAGGTGACTCCATCGGGTCATCGACAAAACATAGGAAGTGTTACCCCGATCTCTGATAACCAAGAGCGGACCTCATCGGCTCATTGGAACCAACACTACGAGGTTACCCCGATCTGCATTGTTATCTTGATAACCTAAAGTGGTCTCATCAGGTCATCGACTCATGCCCAAAACTGCTATCCCGATAAGCGAAGCATTCCGAGACAAAATAGAGCGGACTCATCGAGACTTTGACATAGCCTTTATCACGTCGACCCGATTGCCGATATCAACCCGATCATCGAAGGCAACTTCATCGGGTATCAGCTTAATTCTAGACCAGAACCTTTGATAGCCGATGACAACCCAGACTGCCTAAGATAGCTTCATCAGATCATCGACACAACTCTGATGCAGTCTTCTCGAAAGCCGAAGTTATCCTGATGACCGAAGTCGACTTCGTTGGGTCATTGAAATAACGTCAAACCTACTCCTCTGAGCTCTGATGGAACAGGATACATCAGCAAGAGTCATGCCGATAGAGCTCACAGATTTCCTTCACATTGTTTCATCGGCAAGAGTTAACCCGATCAATATGAACAAATGTCAAGTGAATTAGAGGCACATTTCCAACATGTTATAGCATTCACATTGTTGTTGTTGATTGTATCATTGAACTTGATGAAGCTTTTTGTTGGTTTGAACTTCGCAAATGGTTGTTGAAGACTCTCCCATTATCACTCGAAGCCATAGGAGTAGATTGCTCGATATGAATCACAACCAGTTGATAATTGTGGAGTGTTGCACACAACTGTGCAAAAGAAGTAAACTCAGACAAAATAAGATTTTCCCTAATATCTTTTTATAAATTAGAAATCAAAATTCTTTGAATATCATTATCAGGTACATGAAAAAAAATTTGAGAACACAAATGCTTATATCTACCAATGAAATCAGTCACTTTTTCTTTAACATCTTGTTTACAATGCATTAAATTAGTTAAAGGATTTTAGGACCAATGGTGTTTTCAAATTGCTGGATGAAAGAATTTGCCAGTTGTTGAAAAGAAGTGATAGAATAAGAAGGAAAAGAGAAATACCATTGTAAAGCCTTATCTCTTAGTGTTCTTGTAAATAATTTTGCAAGCAATCTTTGATCATAAGCAAAATCAGTACACAAGGTTTGAAATGCTTTGACATGCATAAAAGGATCACCTTTTCCATTATAGAGTTCCAATTGAGGGATCTCTTAGGTGGCACGACTTTAACAATATCAAGAGAAAGTGGGCTCATAACATCAAAGGTGGGCACACTAAACTTGGATTAACTCATAGAAGCAATTTGTTATTGTAAGTAAGACATGGTTTGAGCAAGATTGTTAATTGTCACTTTGGTAGAAGAATTGATGTTAGACTTAGTTGATTGAGAAGGTGGTGTGATGTTATTAAATGAAGGATTGGATTGAGAATAAGGTGGTGGGACATTATGATAAGTAGGCATAGGTGATGATTGGGCAAGAAAAGGGAGACTTAAAGGAGGAACAAAGTTGTTGAAGGAATTTCTCCCTTGTGTCACATTGATTGGTTGAGGATAATAGGAATACTTATGGAAGACATAGGTAAAGATGGAGGATTAAATGAAGAAGAGGGATTGCCCCCATGACCAATGGTTATAGGAATGACATTTTGAGTTGATGTAGCCATGATGTTGGAGGTAAAAGTAGGAATACTAGTCATAAGAGTAGTCGGAGGAATTGAAGGATTGACTTATGTTGAAGGTTGTGAATAACCTAGGGTTTCGACACAAGTTTTAATAGACATGACATTAGAATCAACAATATGTGCAATGCCACACAATATAAAATTTCTATTCTTATCACTTTGAATCATGTGCTTAAGACCTTCAATTACTGGAAGAGCTTCACTATTAGGGTATTCTTGGGACACTCATTGTTGAAAGTTATCAAATTGATTGTCCAATGTGGAAAGTTGATCTATAGAGACCCTAGTTAAAGCTTCTTCTTCATCATGGGATTCATCAATGGGGTGAATAGGCACATGATTAGGATGGGAAGAATTAGCATGATCCTCATTAAAGAAGTCACCCAAATTAGGCTCCATCTCCTCAGTAATTAAACCTTTGGAGGCCTTAATTCTAATGCTTCATCGAACGGGGATAGTGTAGGTAGGACTAATAGTGGTGAAACTCATGCACTAAAGGGAAAATTTAAATTTTGAGTTTTGAATTTTGAAGTATAGGAACAAAGCTTACAAAATTGAGTGATGCAAAATTTAAGAAAATAATGATTCCGCAATTTGAACTTTGTTGGAGGAAGAGGATGACACAATTTCCAAAAATAAAAGGAAATTGGAATTTTAAAATTAGGGCCAAGGGAATACCACTTAATTTTAAAATCAAAATTTTTAAAATTAGGGCAGATTTAAATTAACCTCATAATTTAAAATTTTTTCTTGAAATTTGAAATATTGAATTTTGGAGGTATTAATGATTCTAGAGGGATAAAAAAATGATAAAATCAACCAATCTTTTGAATTTAGGCTATTAAATACAGTCATAACAATCTCCCGAAATTTTAGGAAAAAAGCTGAGGATCGTGGCGAGAACGCACATGGTCTGACCAATTTTTTTTGAAAATTTCAGGGATGAATATTACAATGATTTCACAGCTAACCCCCAAAAATTGGTGAATTTTACAATCTCTAGATGGGCGAAATTAAGGTTCAAATGTAAAAATAGGACCCTATTAGGGTTTTGAAGAAAAAGAGGAATTGAATTACAAATTTGAAAAATGTCAAACCTAATGGATAGGGACACCTTGACAAATGTTTAGAAAGCTAAATTTGAATGAAATTGATTGAAATTTGCACAAAATTCAATTAAATTTGAAAATTAAGGTTTTATGACCTAACCACTTAATTTTGAAATTTGAATTTTGGGAAAAATGAAGGAAATTGAAAATTTCGATTGTAGGAATGAAAACAAGTCTGAGAACAATCATAAATCTGAAAATTAAATGGAAATCCAATTTTTGCACAAGTTCAAGATGATTTTTGAAAATTAGGGTTTTAACAAGTAACCTCTTAATTTTGTAAATTTGAATAATTTGAACAAGACAATGAGGAAATTGAATTTTACAAACAAAATAATTTTCAGATCTAAGATAACCACAAGCACTTTTTGCAAATCACAAGTTCAATTTTAATTTTTAAAAGTTAGGGTTTTTAATGATTTAACCACTAAGTTTGAAGAAATTTGAAATTTGCAAATGAAAAATATGCAATTTTGCTCAAAGGAAAGCATGCAAGACGCCGGGTTCACCAAAATGTATTGGTGGGTGAAAAATGTGTGAATGAGAGATCAAGAGGAAAACTACCCTTTCCCTCCAAGGAGAGATGAGAGTTTCACTACGAATTTCCCTTCAAACACTTTTTACCTAATTACATTGGAAGAGGAGAGGAAAGTTCACTAGATTCAACCTCCAAAGAAGAAGATAGAATTTTGAGTGAAATGGGAATGATAAGTTAATCCCCTCTTCCTATTTGAAATGGAAAGGAATTGATTGAATTATGTAGTGCAAAAGTGACAAAGAACTGATTATAACTTGAGCTTGGAGTATGGGATGAAGCTGTGCATCTGGATCTGGCAGTAATATGTCAAGACAAAGCTACCCTACACATTTGAGGAAAATTGCTCAGACTGTGGCGGGAATATACACGGTTCTCCAAAAAATCTACAAAATGAAAAGGGTTTTTCCGCCTCTGCAAATGGAGCCCGAATCCAAAAGTACATTTGCGCACCTACAACCTACACACAAAAAAGAGAGGAAAATGGGTTGGGATTGGGGGTTTTCCTTTAGGTCAAACTCCAGTTTTGGTATTAACCAAGTAATGAAAGAAAGTACTTGCAAGTGAATGTAAATGAAAGACAGAATTGTAAATCACCTCGAGGGAGGTTGTGATAGCAATGTTGATAGAAATGCTTGTGTGGAATTGAATGTTGAAATCAATCTCCTCTTCAATGGTTGAATCCTTGACTTGAATGCAACACCTAGCCTTGAAGGGAGACTTGAGAATGCTCAATGCTGGAAATAAATGCTTGAATGCTCTTGAACACTTGATCGCCAATTTTTACCTTATTGAACTTGACCAAATTACCCAAATGAGAAGGAAAATGCAACTTAAATACATGTCAATTAGGATTAAGAAAACCGATTTTCGTCATAGGCTGACATCGAGAAGTTTTCCCAGTCATTGCACAACCTACAATGCATGGTTAGGAAAGGTCTTGCCCCAAAATAGGGCAGGGACAGGGGCGCCCTGTCCTGCCCCTTTCTCTAGGGCAGAGTGCAGACAGGGTGGTGCAGAGGCCAAGGGAGAAGTAGATTCCGAGGGTTGAGCAGTCTCTGGTCTCCGATCAGGTTAGGGGATTCGATCTCGCATGCGTGAGGACCCTAATGCGGTAAAAAATTGTTAGGGTCTTAATTTTTTGACACTACATTAACTAACTGAATATTAAAAATGAACATGCATGCGTGCAAAAAGAAAATTAAATATACGAAAAGTAAATCATGCATGTTAGGGGGTTAGTAGGTCACACACCCTAATGCGGTAAAAAATTGTTAGGGTCGCAATTTTATGACACTACATTAACTAACTAAATATTAAAAATGAACATGCATGTGTGGAGAAAAGAAAATTAAATATACGAAAGGTAAATCATGCATGTTAGTGGGTTACTAGGTTAGTAATTTTCTTTCTTTTCTTTCTGTTAATTACATTGCATGGCAACTTTGTGTTGCATTACATCATGGACCTTTTAGGTCTTTTAAATAACTTTTACATGCGACCATTCTGGTCGATTTACAAGTAAGATACATTAGACATCATTTAATTATTATAAAATTATTTAAATTTTCTATTTCTTTATCTCCGGATGTGTCGTTGTCTCCATTGCCCTTGGACAAACCTCCAACCTACAAATTGAGAATGAACATATGACCCAGACGTTTTATCCGCCCAACCAAATGAAGTAAAATATTTCTGGTACTCATGATAAGCTCCCATCCCTCACGACGAAGTATCCTAGTAAGTTGGAACCAATTGGCAAGAATGGAACTTGTGTATGCATGTAGAACTAACAACCCATCCTGTTGAGCTAACTACATGTGTTATGGTAGAGAGAAATTAATTACTCAGCCAAGTTTTAACCTTATTGGGGAGGCAAAAAAATCACCCTTCCTTGGTTAACGCGTAATCAAGCACACTTTTCCAAAAGCATCAATCTCATACCAAAGAATTTAATTAACCCCTCCTGGATTAATCAATAACTATTATTATAAAATCTTTTCCAAAATTTCAATAATTAATATATTAAATAATCAAGACTTGATTCAACTAAATGTAGGTCAATCTAAAAGCCCCAATAGTCATAATGGTACCGCATACAAACTATTTGTTAGCGGCATACCCCAACAATTATGTAGAAGGAAAATAGAGAAAGATGTCCAAAATTCTCTATGCGCCGATTTAAGATCTTACCTCAATTCCCATTTATAGAAATAATCTATTATAAAGTTTCAATTTAAATAAATAATAAAAAGTGAACAAAACAATAATACCCACTTGGAGAATCAACCTTATTGAGGAAAACTGTAGAGATGAAAAGAGGATACCCAATTAATTGTAGCATTGTATATAATATACCCTTCTAGGATTCCCAAGGAGTCAAGTAGACTCAACCTAATCATCTCATATCACAAATTAGTCTATTTTTTAGAATTTGAAAAAACTAAAATCAAATTAAGATAAAGATAATAGAAAGGATGAAATAAACATGCAAGTCAACTTGACAACGATCAATGGATTGACCACTCCTTTAATTCGTTCTTACCTGTAGAAGCTCTCTAGTTGCTAGAATGGAGGATAGAAGGGTGATTGTTTTCAAATCTGGATCTACAAACCCAACCTACTAATTCTCTTCCCAGGTATTATATTTTGGTAATTGAAATTTGTAGAATAAAACATGAAAGGTGAGGTATTTTTGCTAAGTTGATTAGATGAGGATTCTCCCCCTTATTTAACAATTTTACCTAACTATACCAGGCGTTGTTTTTGAACAGTGAGGGGGGTGTTTTTATTTTTATTTTGGCAGAGTAAGGGGTTTGTATAAAGGAGAAGAGGAGAGCTTGGCATGGGAGGAGGAGGAGAAAGACGTTCTTATACCTCCTGGGAAAAAACATAGCGCCTCTTTCCATACTACATTCTTTGCTAACCCTAAGTGGGAGGCATGGGGAGGAGTCGATTAGGTGAGAGGCAGTTTAACCTGGCAAAAACAATTTCCCATCACATCACCTTTTAGAAGACTGAATAATTGCAATTGAGAAGGCATGGTCAAGCAAGATGAGTGTAGAGAAGGTGTATTTGTACAACCCAATTCCTATCTCCACCCTTACACTCTATCGTTGGTCAATATGGATGGCTGGAAGTGGGTGGCGAAAAGATGATACAAAAACTGTCTATCCACAAATCGATCCCCCATAAGACTTGCTGACTAGTCTTGGACCAGGCGTTGGACTGGAAATCACCCAATGAAGAACAATGATTCCAGAGGGAAGGGTGAGTGGTGTTTACAGTCCTGTTGAAACCCATGCGACACTCTAGCCAGACATGGTGGGAAGGGGAGGAGAGTTATTCTCCTAACATGCAGATCAAAATAATTAACATAAATTACTAAGAATAGATGAGGGGATTTAACCAAATCGATTCCAGGAAGAATCGATGTCCAACCTAGAGGGAATAGCGTGACCAAAATTGTATATGGCAAGCAGAGAATAAAAGAACAATGACGCATTCAAAGAGTAATGAAGAAGAAGGGGTGGCGCCTAAAACATTAACCATATGTAGATCGTTTCCCTCTATACTATTGTTATGCAGCCAGAATGAGAGTTAAGGCAGTGTGCTCTGTTTATCCTGAATCCTTATGGCTTTGTCACTTGCGACTCCACACAATCACTCATTAAACCTTCAAAACTACAAATTGTCTGAATTGAGGGAATAATAATACTATATACAAAGAAATACAATATATTTAGGAAGCCAGAAAAGGGGTGGTATACAACAACAATACAATTAACTTGAAAATTCAACATTAAAAACCCAAGTGCTAGTCGACCTCCCTCCCAATCGAACTTGCCGACCAAAATTATCACTAAAGATCAAAAACAAAAAGAGAAGTTTGAACCAGATCGGGATGTGAGAAATATGATAGTCGCCCCTAGATTTATAATTGATATTGCTAAAATTAATAATTCAATGCATTTAAGATTTCTTTCAAAATGCATGAAATATAACAAACTATATTGGGAATTTTAATTAATTTGCATGTCTCATGTGTTCAAAATTTAATTTTAGTTTTTAAAATTTAATTAATATTTTAATGTTTTATTAATTTTCAATTTGTTTTTTTTAATATCAAAATCACACATGATTATTATTATGCATGTCGTTTAATAATTTTCTTATAAATTTCAATAATTCATCTTTCAATCATTTATTATTTTTCTAATCCAATATTTTAACCCACACATGCAAGTTTTTTATATTTTAAATATTATAATTTATGAACTATAACCTTTAAATTTATTATTATTATTATATTTTTAATAATCTATTTTTTGAATAAATTAATTATTATATTTTATTTATTTAATTTAATTCTTCAATCGATTTATTTATTTTAATTTTCTAAGTCTAATTTATTTAATTTGCGTTTTGCACAAGGTCTCATTCCATAAATCACTACCGACAAGCTAGAAAACCCCTCCTCAGTCATATGTCCGCCTTTGACGGTCAAACTTGCAACCACCTCACACTCGACAAAAAGACGCCAAATCATGATGAAATGCATTATATATGTCATTACGATTAAAAATCTAACAAAATTATTAATAACATTAAAAATCATCATTAAATAACTAAAATGTCATTAAGCATCATAAATAGAATCGAACATCATTAATTACTTTATTATGAAAATAATATCATTACACCTAATTATTAGCATAATAATGTTAACTGTATAAGTATCCGAGAAAAAAAAATTCTCTAACTAGGTGGTCTGAATCATGTCGTGACAAACATATTAGTCTAGGACATAACTTCACCCACATAAATCATAATAAATCCACTAATATCAAAGAGACTATCAGAGCAGAAATCTAAAAGTGTTTGTCACATTCTCTTATAAAGGATGAGTCAGGGAGGGGCACTACATCCCCCCCCCCCTTAAAACTCGACTTACTCCTTGAAGTCGCAAGCTTAAGATGAAGATGTACATATTAATCTAAAACTTCTTTTGAACACAACCAAATCATATCTTTCCTATAGAACATTTACGCACAATATACATAATCTCTTGACTAGAGGATTCTTCAACCATTAGAACATCTTATCTCAAAATATTTCCTAGCTCAAAGTAAGATAATAACAACAAAAGTTTCCTTAATATACTTCCTATCATTGAGTTAGCATCTACAAGAAAAAATAATAATAACTCACACCATTTCAAGCATGGAAACACTCCTTTAACATCTAGTTGCACGCAATTAAGAAGACCAAAACTATAATTCCTATCATCGAGTTAGCATCTATAAGCAAAAATAATAATAACTCACACCATTTCAAGCATGGAAACAATCCTTTAACATCTAGTTGCATGCAATTAAGAAGACAAATATACATTTTACACAAGACTTTACACATAGAAACATCCTTATATTATTAAAGAAGACACATGTCATACACTTATATGAGGGAATTTGAATAAACTTCCTTCAAGACCGAATAAGATCTGAAGAGGGGAAAATAGATTTGAAGGTCAAATGATCAAAACATAATGAAATAAACATGCAGAATGCTAAAATATCATTAAAAGACCATTTCACCTTGCTATTTTACCTTTTCCTTCGGATTGAGCTTGATGAAGTGAAGGCACCCCTTGATAATGCTCCACTTGATGTGCTCCTTTAATTTTTGGATGTGGATGGCTCTCCAATGTTGTGCACAAATGGAATGGATTTGAAAAATGATAAGGATGAGATGATCAAATTGCCAAGATGATTTCCTGGGCTCAAAAGGGCAGCATAAATTTACTGGATTTCAAGATGTTTTGAATGAAGGGATGAAGCCCTATTTTATAGGAAGAGGAGAGGAAAATGAATGGCTAGGATGAATTCAAGATGAAGGGCTAAGATTTACTTGTGAGCTCACACAAGGTCCAAGAGAGGGTGTGGAGACCAAGAAATATGCCTTAAAGGCATTTTGTATCTCCACACTCCACAAGATGCATTGGAGGAATTAAAAATTCTCCAAAAAAGGATATCATGGGGATTGGAGGAATAAAAAGGAATTAAAAATTCCTTGGGAGAGGGGATGCCTAGAGGAATGTGTGATTTCAAAAATCTTACATTCACCTAGGAAAAGAGCATTTAAAGCTAGTGGTTGGATGAAAAGGACAAATAGTTGACTTTGTGGCTAATCATGATGATTAACCATTAACGACTTATTAGGAGGGGGATTAGAGGAAATGTTAGGTGGGATTAATATTTGTAGGAGAATTTGACTAGGAGAGAGAATGAGTGGAGGGAATAAAAAATTAGAAGAATAATGTTAAGTGAGTTTAGGGAGTTTCTAGAAGAATGAATTAAGAAGATGATTTGTAAGAATCATGTAGGTTAACTAATTAATTGAAATTAATTAGCTAAGAGGAAGATTTGTGAGGATTTGATTTTTTTAGAAGAATAAAGAAAGAGATTGATTTATTAAATAAATCAATCATATGCTATAGTGACAATATTAATTATATTTAATTAATATTAAGAGGAATTTGAATTAACATAATTAATTAATTAATTATGCGAGGAATAATTAAAATAATTATTTTTAAGTGTCTACATTTTGTCCCTCTTTGAAGCGAGGTGTGATGACACATTGATTCAAAGAATAATCTTGTTTTGATGCTGATATTGGTTTGATAGGATGCCCCGGCTCTTGATTGATAGATTATGGTATGGTGATGCCCCCTTGGGAGATCAATTGAGGTATTTGATCTTTGGAGTTTTGTGAAATTGATATCCCGATAGATTTGATTTGATTTGATTGATAAGATCTAGATTCAGTTTGGTTTCAAGAAGAATTCATCCTGTATAAGTCAAAGATGATCAAAGTGTCTGGTTTTAGGAAGGATACATCCTGTATAAGACATGACTGATCACAACGTCTGGTTTCAGGAAGGATTCATCCTATATAAGACATGATCAAATCACAACGTCCAGTTTTAGGAAAGATTCATTCTATATAAGACATGATTGGAGTGTCTGGTTTCAGGAAGGATACATCCTGTATAAGACATGACTAATCACAACGTCTAGTTTCAGGAAGGATTCATCCTGTATAAGACATGATCAGATCACAACGTCTGGTTTTAGGAAGGATTCATTCTGTATAAGACACGATTGATCGCAACATTTGGTTTCAAGAAGGATTCATCCTGTATAAAACATGATATGATCACAACGTCTGGTTTCAGGAAGGATTCATCCTGTATAAGACATGATCAAATCACAATGTTTGGTTTTAGGAAGGATTCATCCTATATAAGACATGATTAGAGCGTCTGGTTTCAGGAAGGATACATCCTATATAAGACATGAATCAGGATCAAAATTGATTATGTGAGGAAAAAAAAAATAAAGGAAGAAAAATTAAGGTGGAAGGGATAGATGAGGAACAAATATGAAGCAGTCGTGAGGTATTTGGAAAGAAAAATATGAGATGCGAGACCGTAGAGGAAAATGGGGGCAATTGAGAACTCCATGGGATTATTGAGTTTAGGATTTGATGGAATGATGGTGAGATTTTGTGCATAACAAATGTGGAGAGCCAACCTAGTTTGATGTTGCCCTGAGTGACTTGCATCATTGATTATAGAAATCAGGATGCCATGAGAAACGCAGGGCATGGACTGACTCTGTAGACAAATAGGAATTTCTTGCACACAACAATGCGAGTGTTAAGAAACACTAATACAAAGTTGTCGGTTTGTGCAAGGAAACCCTCAAACACACCGATACCTCTTGTACACGAGAAGGTAAGTGTTGATAAACACTAGTACCGAGTCGTCGATTTATACAAGAAGGATCCAAAACATGCTATACTATGAAATATGCCCCAATATGCACCTATCATAATGTACCTGGATATGGAAGAACCCAGGTAGTCGTAAATAGTGGTAGTCGTAGGGCAAAAGATGCAAGCCTATATGAAAAGATCTAACAAAATCTAACAAGTCTCTTCCTTGCAACCACATGATACCTCTTGCCAAGAGTAGAATTAGGATGGACTTGGGATTGTTTCTCAAGACTTCTTGAAGCTTACATACAGAGACATAAAATCTCAGTTTCAATGGGACATTCCTTGCTCATGACTCAGGCGAAGACTTCATCATCATACACATGTTTTATTGGGAGGCGGAAAAGAAGAAATGTTGCGCATGGGTGGGCTGGATGGCCGATGATTTGTAGTATCGACATGATAGACAGTGGATCTGGTTATTTACCTTGGCATCTGCACAGAGGTTTTCACCAAGGTACTTGTCCATAGCGCCACCAAGTGGTTTTCACTATTGGACGAATTGTTTTTTTTTTTTTTTTTTTTCTTTTTTTTTTTTTTAATTTTTTTGTGTCATAAGGTGCCTATTTGCCAGGTTTTCACCAAAGTGATGATTTTTTCAGGATCTTTCTCATTTTTTATTTTTTTAAATTTTTCTTGATTTTTTTTTTTTTGACAATTTAAGACTTTCTGAGGACTAAGCATAAAATCTTTTGAGGTGCATGATATTCATTGGATCATCCAAAGGATCGCCTTCAGGAGTAGCCAACTGATAAGCTCCTGATCCATATTTCACTGTGATTACATATGGTCCAAGCCAATTAGGCTCGAACTTGCCTTTCTTTTCTCTTTCTTGTAGATTTTTCTGATTTTCCATGAGGACAAGATCGCCAACTTGGAATTCTTGGGTTCTGACTTTTTTATGATAACTCATGCGCAGACGGTTTTGATATACCCAAAGATGATTCAAGGCCTTGAGGCGCATTTCATCTAATAATTCTAGCTCTTATAAGCGAGAAATTCTGTATTCTTCCTTTGGTAGGATGTTTTGTAGCGATACCCTTAGAGAGGGGATCTCGATCTCAAGGGGAAGGATGGCTTCAGAACCAAATACTAGGGAATAAGGAGTGGCACCTGTGGGGGTGCAGATGGAGGTGCGGTAGGCCCACAATGCAGGATGGATTTGGAGGTGCCAATCACGACCTGCTTCATTGACTGTCTTTTTGAGGATTTTTATTAGGGTTTTATTAGAAGCCTCAGCTTGGCCATTACCTTGGGGCTAATATGGAGTGGAGAAGTGGTGTTGGATGTTGAATTTTTGGCAGAGATCTTTGACATCCTGGTTCTTAAATTGTTTACCATTATCTGTGATGATAACTTTTGGGATGCCATATCGGCAGATTAGGTAGTTCAGGATGAATTTGGATATTTGCTTGCCGATGGTGAAAGTAAGAGGGATAGCCTCTACCCACTTGGTGAAGTATTCAGTGGTGGTGATAATGAATTTATGTCCGTTGGAAGATGAAGGGTGGATTTTCTCAATGAGATCGAGCCCCCATTGCGAGAAGGGCCATGGTGTAATGAATGGCTGCAATTCTTGTGATGGTGCATGGATCTTGTTGCCATGTTGCTGGCAAGGGATACATTTCTTCACATAATTTTATGCATCTTCTTCCATTTTAGGCCAATAGTATCCCATTCTCAAAAGTTTTTTAGCTAGTGTGAGTCCACTTGAGTGTGCCCCACAGATACCCTCGTTTACTTCATGTAATGCCCATTCTGCTTCTTGTTTATCTAAACATCTTAGGAGGGAACCATCAAAATGCCTTCTGAACAAGGTGTCTGCAAGGATGGTGTAATGGGCACATCGGCCGATGAAGGTTTGTTGTTGGGTTTTGGTGAGGTGTGGGGGAATGGTGTTGTCTTTGAGGAAAGTGAAGGTTTCTTGGTACCGAGGGGACTCGAGACCAACGAGAACACTCACCATTTCAAACTCTGGTAGGTCGTATGCTGGTATAAACAATTACTCGACCAAGAACTCACACTTTTTACTGTGTGCTGGCATTTGAAGGAGGGAGCCAATGGTGGCCATTGCATCTACAACCCTGTTGTTTGTTCGTGGGATTTGGTTAAACTTGATTGCCATGAAATGTTGCTTAAGATCTTCAACCATGGTACGGTAGGGAAGGAGTTTATCATCTTTTGTCTAGTATTCATCATTGACTTGTTTTATGATGAGTTGGGAATCGCCATAGACTTGTAATTCTTTTATTTTCCAGTGGATAGCCAAGCATAAACCTGTGATGAGGGCCTCGTATTCTGCTATGTTATTGGTACATGCAAAGGATATCTTGTATGATTTGGGGATGCCATCACCTTGAGGTGTGACCAATAATATTCCTTCCCCCGATCCATTTTGAGTGTAGGAGCCATCAAAATACAATTTCCATGTGGAGGATGTGGTAACA
The DNA here is from genome assembly GCF_030272615.1 of Cryptomeria japonica. Taxonomy (NCBI): domain Eukaryota; kingdom Viridiplantae; phylum Streptophyta; class Pinopsida; order Cupressales; family Cupressaceae; genus Cryptomeria; species Cryptomeria japonica. Next base: position 358,913,936 of record NC_081411.1, on the reverse strand, counting down.
GTCATAATGAACTCATCTGGTAATTCTGTGAGAAGAGGATGGTCGCTTGGAAGTGGAGCTTCAGCCAACTGATCTGTAATGACTTGTCCCTTGATTGCCTTTCTGTCCACATATTCAATGTCAAACTTGCTTAAGAGCATGACCCATTTGGCGGATCTGCCAGTGAGAGCAACTTTGGACAAGAGATATTTAAGTGGATCAATTTTAGCAATTAATTTTGTCTTATTATTTAGCATATAGTGTTGTAGTTTCTGTGTGCTGAACACTAATGCCAAACATGCTCTTTCAATGGGGGTGTAATTGAGTTCATATCCTACCAACGTCTGACTGATGTAGTAAATGGCGTGTTCCTTCCCTTGATCATTTGTTTGCACCAATAATGCCTCTAATGCCACTGCAGTAGCACACATATACAAAATAAAGGATTTTCCAAGAGCAGGAGGCATCAATACGGGAGGTGATGCTAGATATTCTTTTAATTTCTCAAAGGCCTTTTGACATAGGCAATCCCATTTAAATTTTGTGTCTTTATGCAACAGGTGTGCAAATGGATGACACTTGTCTGCTAGCTGTGAAATGAAATGCCTGACAGACTGGAGTTTTCCCTGGAAATTGCCCAGTTATCTGAGAGTTTTTGGTGAAGGCATTTCCATAATAGCTTTTACCTTTGCGGGATCAACCTTGATGCCTCTACGGGAAACAATGAATCCTAATAGTTTTCTCGATGTGACTTCAAACACACACTTTTTGGGATTTAGGCGTAGCTTGTATTTTTCCAATCTTTCGAAGATCTACTTTAGAATGGGGATGTGTTCTTGTCTTGTCTTGGATTTTCCTAGCAAATCATCCACGTAGTCCTCCATAATTTTGTCCAAGAGGTCATGAAAAATTGTTGTCATTGCCCGTTGATACGTAGCTCCAACATTTTTAAGGCCAAAAGGCATGACCCGATAACAGAAGGTACCCCATGGTGTTGTGAATGCAGTTTTATGGTGATCCTCATCTGCTATCCTGATTTGGTTGTATCCAGAAAACCCATCCATTAGCGATAACATTTAATGTCCTACTGTAAGGTCCATAATCATGTCTATATTGGGGAGCGGGAAATCATCTTTAGGACAAGCTATATTTAGATCTCAGAAATCTATGCAGATGCGGATGCCCCCAGTAGGTTTGCCGACAGGTACAATGTTGGAGACCCATTTAGCATAATCTATTGGTTTGATAAATTCTGCGTCTAACAACTTTTGGAGTACCGCCTTGACCAGGAGTGCAATATTTGGGTGCATTTTGTGCAATTTTTGTTTTACAGGTTTTGCATCTAGGCAGACAGCGAGATTGTGAACCACCAAGGCAGGGTTCAACCCTGGCATATCAGAACAGGACCATGCAAAATTGATTTTTACCTCTGTAAGGAAGTTGATGAAGTCTTGTTTCTCGATTTCTGTGAGAGATTTGACAATGAGCACATTTTTTAGAATGACCTCGGTGCCCATGTTGATGCTGTCTATTTCTTCTATCAACAAATTTGATTTGTCCTGTGGAAGGTAACCAATGGTAGGGAGGTCAAATTCCTCATCGTCAAGTGCCTTTTCCAGGTTTTCACTTTTAGATATGCCCTTTTTTTTTATTTAGATTGTTCATCCAAAGGTGCCTCAGGGAGGTTTTCACCTGGGGAATCATATCTTTTTCTTTTATTATCTTTTTTGTGGCTAAGGGCATTGACTTGACTACCAAAGTATCCCTTTTCATGTAGTTGAATACCCTCGATTCGGCTACAATCTTCCATATTTTGCGTTGTTAGGAGAGCAATGAGAGCATTATTGTCGACACAGATATCTAAAGTGGGTTTGTCTCATTGGCCCCAGTCAATGAGTTCAGGATGGACAAGATGTAGCTCATGTGAAGTGGGAGGGGTTACGGGGGTGATGGTATTGATGTAAGCATCTAAGAAGATATATTTCTCATATTTATAAGGCATTTCATGGAATTCCTCTTTGTCAGTACTTTCGATATCCGAAGAAGGACTAGAAGAGGCACCAACGATAGTAATCTTAGGCACTGGGGTGTACCCCAAGCCTCTGTTGTATCTATAGGAGATAGGATTTATGGGTGTTTTTCTTCCCTTCTCCTCTGGTCCCAGGCCGTGTCCTTTGTAACCCATTTTTTCAACTATGGTAGATGCTTTTGGGTACATTTCTTTGGATATTCTTGTTGGATCTTCATCTTCTTCCTGGTACAACCATGAAGAGATATCTTCTTTGAGGCTCTCGTTATCAAGTGGGCCCCATTGCTGGTAGGTGATGTTTTGGCATTGCATGACTAGTTTTGGGTCCTTTTTTTTTATCTCTGTTGGTTTGCCAAATGACTTAGGAGAGAGAGGGAGGTTGCCTATTAATAAGACATCCTCCAATTTGTATTCTCCACAGCCATTGTCCAAGATCTTGATTTGATTATCTCGTTGGGATGATGTGGAGGCAACATTTGATGTGTTAGATGGAGGCGTTGGCGAGGGTCTATTTAGTGGGCAATGATACGGATGCTTCCCCTCTAATAGTTTGCAATATTGAAAAGGTTGGGGATCACCTTTGATAGTGATCTCTTTTCTGTTATAGGGGAATTTTATGCATTGGTGATAGGTGGAGGGTACGACCTGCAAGGAATGAATCCATGGCCTCCCGAGGAGAATGTTGTAGGGGAGATCAAGATCTAGTACTTGGCAAGGGGTTTCAATTATAATGGGGCCCACTTGAAGAGGTAAGGTGACCACACCCTTTGAAATTATTTCTGCATCATCATATGCCTTTATTGTGATCCTTCCTGATGTGTCTATCAGATCCTCAGAAAGTCCCAATTATTTTATTAATTTGTATGTGCATAGATTAAGCCCGGATCCACCGTCTATCAGGATACGTTTGACCTTGTGCTTGTGGATGAGAGCTTCGATGTGCAAATGTTTGTTATGGTCTTCATCTGTGGGAGAATCTTTGGAGTTAAATACAATGTGTTGCTGGGCAGCAAGGTTTCAAATGAGGGCTTGGAATTGGGTGGCATTGATGTTATCAGGAATGCATGATTGGAGAAGGGCTTGTTCCAAAATTTCTTTATGGACCGGGGAGGTCTTGAGAAGTTCCAAAATGGAGATCTGCGCGGGTGTCTTCCCAAGTTGATCAAGGAGGTCATATCGGCGGGTGGAAGACATGGGTGGGGGGTTTGGTGGGGGAGGAACTCCTTGGATGGCGACTCTTCCTCGGCATGTAGTTGCATTGCAGTCATTCTAGAAATGGGAGGTGGAAGGCGTGGCACCTTGAATGACTATCCAAGTAGGATTTGGTCTACTTTGGGAAGAAGGAGGATTAACTCCTTGGATGTTTATGACATTGACATTATTATCTGTAGGTTCAATGCGACCTACCAAAAAATCAAAACCAGTTACATGATTAGCGTAGTCATAACCCATTGCATTAGGTGATGAGCCTTTTCCTTTATCATGCTTCGGGAAGGGTTCCTGGTACATTTTGAGTTTGTGATTGTTATTACCAGGTTTTGTATTTTCTATCTCAATCTCACCTCTATCAATGAGATCTTGTATGTAGATCTCTAGTTTCATACACTTTCGTGTATCATGTCCGTTGATACGATGGTATTCACAATACTCATTTTCATTATACCATCTTGGTTTAGGTTGATTGGGGTCAAACGGGGGAGTGATTGGAATAACCACTATACCTGCTTGGACAAGTTTTTGAAACAACACTTCAATAGGCTCAGCCAGAGGAGTGAAATCACTTGGAGTCCTGTTATTCGATCGGGGTGGTCATCCTTGGATTGAGACATTGTTGTGAGGTTTTTGGGATTGATTTTGGTTGTTGAATTGATGATTGTTGGTGGTGGATTTTGGGGGAGCGGCCATGGTTTGGACATGCTTTGCATCAGTTATGTTGGTTAACGGATTGGATTTCTCAAAATTTATAAATAAATACTCCTGTTGCCCAAATAGTAAACCAACAAGAACCAGCAGTTGGGTAAATAATTATTGTTTTTACCCTCTATATTAAGGTACAACTCCCTATATGATATTCAATGAATTTTGAATAAATTTTTTTTATGTGATTCACTTTTAACAAGAAAGCAAACAAAAGGCTTCAACATTCACTAGTCAACACAACGTGAATGCTTAATGATGGATAATGAAATTCATAATATGACATAATGAAAATTAACTCACAGGTTGATAAAAAAAATATTTGAACTCTGATTGATACTCACTCATGTCTCACAGGACAAGGGGAATCAGAAAATTCAAATGATTTCAGCTAGTTTCATTTACCAAATTGATTCGTAGACTTCAAAAGAAAAATTAGAGAAAGGAAACAGATACATGAACACATAATCATTCCAACAAAAATTTTACACATTCAAAACACACAGGTTTCTAAAGCTGTATCATATATTTCATTCCACTCAAGGATGGGTATTTCACTAAAATTACAAGTGAGATCAGTCTGTTCCTCCCAATTTTTTACACAAAAATTCTATATCCTGCTCAAAAACATCCTTACTAATATATATAGCCGCTAGGCTTAATTGTCTTTTTTTTAAACAAAATGAAATTATGAAATTCAAGAGACAACCACTTGTAACTGAAATTAACTAAACGGCTACAAGCCGTAAATAGAGCCATAATGAAAAAGAACTGAAAATGGCCTAAATTGTCTCTGGGGTGTGCGTGGTGCCACGTATATTTTGCCACTCCATATGAGCTGCGAAGAAGTTATGAACAACTTGGTAATGTGGGAGCCCAATGTGAAGGATGCATTGCTTCCAAACTTCTTTATCCATACCCACTTGCGTGACTTTAGTTTTGTGCACTTCTAAGTGATCTGAACAGACAACCAACATGGATTCAATGCAAGCTACTCTAGTGAAGTCATCTCGAGTGAAAGATTTTGATTCTTTAACAGAGTTTATTTTCCCTTTGAAACTCTGCACCATATCTACTACCTGCTCAATAGGCTGTCCATCTTCCTTCAGAAGTTGTACATCGATGCACTTCAAGTCTTTCTGCATCACGACAAAGAGTTCTTTCAATTCTTTTAACAATTTAATGGACTCTTCATGACCTTGTTTTATGATTGAATTCCTCCATTCAATGTTTTCTTTGGCCACATGCAGTACCTTGTCATCCAAATCATTTACTACCTTTTCTATAAGGAAGTTCATGACACCATACTTCTGTACATCTTTCATTTGAATCAGTATTGCAGCCCATTTTTTCCTTTTCTTTTCCCACGCCGACACCTCTGTTTCAAGCTCTTGAGTTACAGTTACAACATCCTCATACACCTTGACCAGATTAACAATATACTCTATTCCTTGCTGAATTATGAATTCAAGCCACTCCTCGAAGGTTTCTGCCAGCACATGAATTCTCTGAACCTTATCCAACAAATTCTGGTTCATGGGAGATTTAGGATCAAAACTCTGAGGAACCTATGACAGGGGCTGTGGACTCAGATGATGAATGGCATTAATGTACTCTGCCATCTGCTTAACGGTTTGTTTCAACTCTCATTTTTCCTTCTCATCCTTCCATGTTCTAGACAACATATATTTAGTGGAGGACTCTAGGTGTTTTACATCAGCAACCCTTGAAGCAGTTCCTAAATCAAGCTTTTCAACAACAAAATCCTACTCAGTTGCATTCTCTGGATCTTTGTCTGAAATCAGCCTAGCCACTTCAGCTACCCAGTGCCTTGTATTCTTATCCACTTCTAGCATAGCTTCTACTTTTAGCTTTTTAGACTTAGGTGTTTTCCCGAGGCATTTACTCACCATATCCTCCATGGGTACACTGATAGAGACTACGTTACGTTTCTTACTTATTGATGCTTCCAACCACCATGAAATGTTTGAGGATATCTTTGCTAGTAGCGTTTGATATTCAGATGAATCCATGGTAGCCAAAGTAGTCACTTGATTGGGGCTTTCCCCGGGCTGCTCCTTTTCTTTACCTGCATCTTGAGCTGCAGGGATGTTTGCTTCCGGTTCACCCATAATCACTTGCACCTCTTCAATATCAAGAACTATGATAGTTTCTTTTCTCGTAATGTCTGCACCTTTCTTTTTACTTCTGGAACGGGTGACTCGAACCGTTGAGGGGCCAAACAGTGGTTCTTTAAGTCTTCTAGTTTGAACCTTCTCACCTTGAGTACGAGTGACACCTGCAATATCAACAATAATGGTAGAAGAAGAAATTGGTACAATAGCATGAGATTGCTCAACTGATTTCTCGACTGAGGCAGCAGTCAGTCTTATTCCAGACCTACGATCTCTTAACCATTTCTCCATTCTCCTTATTACATTAAAGGTTTTAGACTGAATATTTTCTTCTTCTCTCCTATCCCAATCAATTTCAGGAATAGGTTGCTCATGAACTCTTTCATTGAACTCCAAGTCCAATACATCTTCACCTTCCTTTTCTTGTATTTCTGCAATGTTCATTGGCAATTTCAAAGTAATGATTTGCCGTAAAGTGAACCTTGACCATAATCTTCTCCGGACTTCAAATTCATCACAACAATCTTCCCAATAGTCTTCTAACTGGGGTATATGTGAAAAGTTCACATCAACACTCAGGTTCTTCACTACATATTCTTTTCTATCGAACCCCTACCGAGCAACATATGGCAGAAAATTCATCTTCTTGAGCTCCAATTCTAAGTTCAATGCATCAGAAATAGTTTGGCAACTATAATGTCCGAGTTCAACTGGGAAAATTGCTTCAGACTCACTTTTCATCCCTAATCTCTTATCCACATGAGCTAACTGTCTACTAACTTCTAAAAGTACATAACTATCGAGAGCATATCTGGGCAATCTGAAAGGTTCATCTTCAAAGCCACCAATTCTAATATAAGTAAATCTAGGAAATTGAATAAAACAACACCCATATGTGGTGACCAACTTTAATGCCTCAGGTGACATTGTATTATTCAAATTTCCTTGTAGTTCAAAAGTTAATCTTCCCACAAAGACATCATTCCATCTCAAGAAGTTTTCTATATACCTTTGTATTTGCAAATGTGGATAGCACTCGTAGACCTTCATTCCATTAACCCAAGGTTCTTGATGTAATCCTGACCATTCTCTGATACAGGCTAAAATATAGAACAAGTATGAAGTCATGTGAAAATTAGCTGTTCCAACAAAATTACTCAACCCTTCATGCATTCTCTCAGCAATTACTTGCACCCAGTCAAGGTATTTTTCACCAGATAATAGTACCTAAATATAAAAATACATGTAGTCTTCCCAATAGAAGGCATGCGAATTCCCCTTAAGCCTGTTCAAAAGAATCACGATGTCCCTAACTTCTGTGATGAAATGCTCTCTTGTTAAGGGTTTAGGCAACCTAGAACCTCCCTTCTGTATTTTAAGGAGCCAGTTTCTAGCAATGACACTCTGATAAACACTTCTCTTCTCAAAGAAAAATGCGTATGAGGTTCCTATGGACCAATCTTCATATGGCCCTTTGTGAGGAATTCCAATTGGAGCCATTACTGTTTCTCTGTCAATCCGCACTAGCATGTCTCCATTATTGGCTCTAATACACCTATTACTAGCATCATATCTGTTCATGCATGCATATACTAATTCTGGGAAAGGAGCAGCAATTGGGAATGCAATGGCCTCAACAAGACCACTGTGAACTATCTTTTCCATCATGGAATTGGCTGTTGGGTTCTTGGCCCTCTCTAAAAAATTATCTAACTCATCTTGAATGAAGGCTGAATCATCTAACTCTGGGAGGGTACTGACCAAGCATGATGTTCAACCCAATTTGGGTAGAGTCGGTCTCATTTTTGCTTTAAATTGCTTCAATCAGACAACATTCAACTCCGAGACAAAGAATTACACTTTTCCAATTTCAGAACTAAAATAGAGCAAGGGAACATAAGCAATTGAACTCACCTATCTTCAACATCAAACTGTGAAAATCTTGGAAGAACTAAGCTAAATTACCTTCTGCATCTCCACTCTTCACCAATGGTAACAATAATTATCTTACCTGAGAAGACATAAAAGACTAAAAAGAACCAACACACGCTTCGGCCCAGCTCATTCATCTGTGTAAAACCACTTGTGATTTGATATAATTCTGACATGCTTATTAATTAGAAATCAACTCCACACAGTTGACATGCCTTCTCATTATTGTTTCCATAATTACAATTTAAAAACATGAAAACCAAGGAAAATTCTATTTTGATTGCGTCGCCTTTTCTTCCAAGACACCATCAGGCTGATTTGAAAACTCCGCTTTGAACCTTGAACTTATTTAAAAAGAAGTTCATTGGTTCAAAGTTCAATGACAACAAATCACATTTGTGAACAAGCAGAAAGAGACACAAGGAACATTCAATAACACGGGAATGAACCTTGAACCTTGAACCATTTCAAAACAAAGGTTCAATGGTTCAAGTTCAAAGTGACCACAAGACTAGTACTAAAGAGACAGCTGCAAAACACAAGACAAAAGACCGATTGAACCTTGAACCTTGAACCGAAAAGGTTCAAAGTTCAAGTTCAATGACTATGCTAATGACGACTTAGAACTTTATGGATCACATTTCTCTTGAACTCAAATTATGAACTTTATAAAAGATTCGATGAATGAGTATGAAACTCGTTTGATGAAGACTTAAGTCCTACAAAAATAATGACCCCTATTTTTGATAGGCTATAAGTGAAAAATAAAGAGGGGGCAACAATTGGCTCTAACTAGGGAACAGGACTATGAAGGACTAGGAAGGAACTTAGGATCTCTGGTTTCGCACTAAAACAAGGACAAGGATGTAAAATAGGTACAGCTTGACACAACAAAACTGACACAACAAAACTAAGAAAACAAAACAAAGCTATGTACAGAGAATGCAAGGAACACTTGCTTACAATTTGTAGAGCTTGAGATCCTATCCATTATAAGATAGGGGAAGAATAGTACCATCCATATACGCGAGCTTGAAAGAATTCGGTCCCTTCACCTCATGAATTAGAAATGGACCTTTCCACAAGGACTCAAATTTCCTCGGCCTAGCTTTATGGTCAAAAATCTGTTTAACCCGCTACTGATGTTCTGTAATGTGGTCAACCAATTTTTCCCTTTCCTCTTCTATTCTAGCCAGATGCATAATCCTCCTTTCTAGTGCATTTTGAAAATGTGGATCTTCAATAATTGTCTGTAATTTGGAAGCTGCCAATTCAAGAGGAAGTGAGAGCTGAGCCCCAACACCATACACTAGTTCAAAAGGTGACATACCAATTTCTCATTTTGGTGATGTCCTGTCTGCCCACAGGGCCTCATATAACCTTTTATGCCAATCCCTAGCATTTTCACTGACCAATTTCTTCATGATATTTATCATATTTTTGTTACTAGATTCTACTTGACCATTACCTTGTGAATAATAGTCAGAGGAATGTGCCAAGGAAATACCATGATAATAACAAAACATGGATATTTCTGCAGAAGAAAAACTTGTAGCATTGTCAGTCACTATCTTTAATGGTACCCCAAAATGAACTAGAATATTTTCTTTTAAGAACTCACATATTATTTCTGAGGTTGTTCTCCTAACAGGCACTGCTTCTACCCACTTAGTAAAGTAATCTGTAGCCGTGAGAATATGTGTATTTCCAGTGCTGGAAGAAGGTGTCAGCGGACCAATGAAATCTAGTCCCCATTGCTTGAAAGGTTCTTCCACAACTACTAGCCTGAGAGGTAAAGTGGCTAGTTGTGGTTTCCCTGTAAAGAATTTACATTTATCACACTTTGTAACCCAAACATAAGCATCTTTAAACATACCAGGCCAATAATAGTAATTTCTTAATATTTTGTATGCGGTGACTGTAGAAGAGAAATGACCTCCACAAGCATCATCATGAAATGACTTCAGCAAGGACTCACGCTGTGATTTATCCACACACCTCAGGAAGGTTCCATCCAGACCTTTCTTATATAATATGTCACCAAAAATAACATATTTGGCTGCTTTTAATTTCAGGTTTCTCTTTTCTCTAGGGGACAAATGTGTAGGACATTCTCCATATGTCAGGAAAAAGGCTACATCAGTGAACCATTCATCCTGCAGGCTAACAAAAAGAGCTAAAGGCAAACTTTCTTCTTCTTCTTTATTTTCTGCCATTAGGCGACATAATCCCTATCCATGAACTAATTTTGTTGGTCTGATATCCAAGTCCAACTCTTGAACCTTTGAAACCCAAGTTGCTCTATTATTCATTCCCACCTCTTGCTAAGTCAAGATACTTTTAACAGCATAATTTGGCACAAAAACAACTGAATGAGAATGTAATATGTAATACCTGAAATGTTTAACAACTTTTACAACTGCAAAAGCCTGCTTCTCATTCAATGAATAGTTTAATTCATGCTTTTTAAGTGGAATGCTCATAAACGCAATGGGGACCTCTTCACCAAGTTCATTCTTCTGTAGGAGAATACTAGACATTGTGTGTTATGAAGCATTACAATAAATAATGAAACTTTTCTTGAAATCAGGATTAATTAATGTTGGAGCATGAGCAATTGCCTAATTAACTTCTTCAAAAGCTTTCTTTGCATCCTCTTTCCATTTAAAGATCTGTTTCTCACTCATCATTCCTACAATATGCTTAGTGATCTCGGCAAAATCTGGCACAAATCTCCTGAGAAAGCTTACCTAACCAAAGAATGATTTGACACCACTCCTGTCTGATGGCAAATTTAACTGTTGAATAGCTTCAACACGTTATGGATCAATCTTGATACCATCTTGCGAAACTATATGACCTAAAAGCTTTCCTTCAGTGACACAAAAAACTGATTTCTTTGGGTTAAGAGAAATACCATGATCTCGACACCTTTGCAACACAGCTTCCAAATCTTCAAAATGATCCTCCCTTTTCTTAGAGAAAACTATCAAATCATCTAGATACACAACAATGGTCTTACCAATCAGATGACCAATGAAAGGTTCATTTCTCTTTGGAAAGTAGCTCCAGCGTTTATTAGATCAAAATGCATGCGATTATAGGCAAAAGTTCCCCATGGTGTTGTGAAGGCGGTTTTGTGTTGATCTTCTTTTACCACACTTATCTGATTATATCCAGAGAAGCCATCGAGCATCGACATCATTTCAGATCCGACAACAGTCTAGAGAATGTGATCCATTGCAGGTAAAGGATAATTATCTTTTAAGCTAGCCTGATTCAGATTCTGGAAATCAACACAAATTATTATCTCTCCATTTTTCTTGCAAACCGAAACAATGTTAGCCACCCATATTGAATGATGAATTGGATAGATTATCCTTGCCTGAAGCATTTTATCTATTTCTCTGAAAATTGCATCTGCAACTTTTGGGTTATAATTCCTTAATTTCTGCCTGAAAGGAGTCGCTTCTGGTTTAAGGGGAATATGATGTTGAAATTGACCATATTTGAAATCTTTCAAATCTTCATAGGACCAGGCAAAAACATCAAGAAACCTTCTCAACAGTTCGATGTACAAATGCCTTTCTTTCGGAGTGCAACATTTACTCAGATTAACCATTTTTGGATTCTTTTCCTCACCAATATTAATTTTCTCATATTCACTTGATGTATAAGCATCGTGGGAATCAGTTCTTCTTACAGACTTGTTGTTACGATCAAACAAGTTCTCTAAAGCCACCAATCCTTTTGGAATTCGATTTCCCTTAAGCTGAACTACTCCCTCTCTGAAGCTTCCCTTCTCATTTGGACAAAATTCATTACATTGGTTTTCTGAACCTTCAAAATACAAAGAAGCAAACATAGCAACATTTTGTAAGAACTTATCAATATGCTTATCATCTTCAAACACTTGCCAAAAATCAGAATTATCAGGGACGTTTGGGCGATAAACTACTTCAATTCTGTAAACATCTGTACCAAAATTTAGATGCGGAAGTAGTAATGATGCTGATACCGCTAGGGAATCTACGTGAGAATTTTGACTTCTGGGAATAGCTTCTATTGAAAATGCATCAAAATACTCAATTTCATCCTAAATTCTATTTCTATAATGCTTGAGCCTCTCATTTTTCATAGAATAACGATTACGTACCTGATTAACAATCAATTCTGCATCACATTTAGCACACAACAGTTTAATCCCTCTCTTCTTGACTTGTTCAATTCCTAGCAACAATGCCTCATATTCTACAGTATTATTTGTATTTTTAAACTCCAACTTAAATGAAAAAGGAAAACTCTCACCCTGTAGAGAAATAAGTACCACTCCAGCGCTAGATCTAGCAGATGCACAACTCCCGTCAAGTTCCATTGTCCACAACCCAGCAGTGTGATCATCCACATCTTCTGACATATTTTTAGTGTCATCAGAGAAAAGCAAATAGTTACCAAATTCACATTCTTGATACAATATTTGTGATTTTGGATCCTCTAAAGGAAACACTGTAAATTTGGATTTTGTTTCTGGTATGAGAGTAATCTTCTGCCTTCCTATAGGAATCATTGCCTCAGACCAATCCATTTTAATCTCACCACCTAGGTCTTTACAAAAGGTTCTACTCAACAACATTCCATAACTTGCTGGAATATCAACAACCAATATTGTGAGGTTTACTCTTTAATTGGGATGAACTGGTAAAGCAACTTGAGTATCTTTAATCTGATTGAGTAAAGGAATTTGTTTAGAATCCATTGAGAAGCATTTGTCAAAGGTTTTAGTGAGTGTGAGACCTAATGCTTTGGCCACCGTAGAAGGCATTATATTATCTGAAGCTCCCGAATCAATAATACAATTATTAAGTTTATAACCATTGATAAATAAGGAGACATAGAAAGGTTCAGGTTTCTGGTCAAGCATATGTGATGGTCCTACAAGTTCATTAACTGACACTTTTGATGTAAAAGCATTGGCTTGTTCTATTAATTGGGCTTCAGTATTGAATGGTAAAGACTCAAAGTTTGTCAATAAATCAGAGGGCTGCAACTGAGAGTTTTCCCTCCGCACATATTTAATCAACTTTTCCAGTTCTTTGCGATTCAGCCTGAGGTATTCAACAGGAGAGATTTGAATTTTTGATGTTTTACAAAACTCAACAATATCAAAAGGGATATCAGACTCAGGTCGCTTCAATATTTGAACCTCTTGAACCTTTGAAGTTACTTCTAAATTTCGGTTCATAGGTTCCTTACCCTTGGTTGAATTTTCATAGGATGATGGAGTGCTTGTATTTTTAAATTGATGCTGGTTTCTAGTGAAAACAACACAAGAGGGATCTTCAAGGGTTACCAATATATCTCTTCCTCTATCTATTTCAGATTCATATTCAAGGAAGTGTATTCTAGAGTCACCAGGTTGTCCATGAATTTCCTCTATTGAGCCAGGTTCATTTAGAACTTCTCTTGTACTAAGCATCTGTGCATGTCTCACCATTTTTGGACAAGAGTTACCATCATGGTCATCTGTTAAATGAAAGACGCACATATTTCCCCTGGGAGGGGGGGTTCAATGGCTAGTCTTTGCTGAGTTGGGGGCAATTGTAAAGCTTTATTTCCTATTCCGGTATGTTGATTATTAGGCCATCTTGGAATGTCTTGATAAGGTTGAGGATATGATGTACTAGCCTTGGGGAGTTGTCTCTTGAGAGTGATCACATCATTAACCAACCTTTGGATTATGGGATCAGAGGGAGTTGTGGAAGTTGATGGTTGTGAGTTAGTAGCTTGAACTTCTCTTCTCCATTTGCCTGCATTAATCAAATCATCTTCTAATTCTACTGCAATGGTTTTGGTAGTGGCTAAATCCTGGACCCTTTGCCTATGAATAAAGAAACTTATTTCTACAGGCATTGCATTAATGAAGAAACATTTCAAATTATCATTAGAAGGTCTCTGATTAACCGGAATCTTATGAACAATCTTGTCAAACCTTGCCACAAAGTCCCTCATGGATTCAGGTATTTCCTTCTTCAGTTGAGCTAATTGGGCTAAGAGAGAATGATCATCTTCTACCACTTTAAACCTATCCTTGAACCTAGTTTTCAAATCCTGCCAGTTTGTTATTACACCATTTGGCAAATGGTAAAACCAGTCGGCTGCTATTCCAGTCAATGTTTGAATAAACAACCTTATTGCTACATCTTCATGCTGAACCACCAACACACCGCATGCAACATTAAAAGTGTTAAAATGCTCATCAACTGTAAATTTCCCATCACCATTAAACTTAGGTAAATGTTCTCTAGCCCCTTTAGGTAAAGATTTCAAATTTTCTCCAAGGGCAAGTGGTCCTATTGCTGGACCCCAGGGATTATTTGCAGCCATAGGAAGGATAATATTCAAAGGGGTAGGATTAATCACAGTGGAAAGACAACACCATGTAAAGTCAAGGAATGACAAATAGAAGATTGGGAAGGAACAAAAGGAGATCTTGGGGGCCTACTTCTTGCCCTTCTTTGAGGTGTAAAGGAAGGGAAGGAAATTAGATTTTGCAACTCTTCAAAAAATGAATCAACTAACCCTTCTCGCCTTTGGGATCTAGTATATCTTTTGGTCTCCAGCGTGCTCACACCCAATTTAAAATAACTTATGGCTGTAAAATTAATCTTGTTATTCGACTCCCCAACAGAGTCGCCAAAAATCTGTTGGTTAACGGATTGGATTTCTCAAAATTTATAAATAAATACTCCTATTGCCCAAATAGAAAACCAATGAGAACCAGTAGTTGGGTAAATAATTATTGTTTTTACACTCTGTATTAAGGTACAACTCCCTATATGATATTCAATGAATTTTGAATAAATTTTTTTATGTGATTCACTTTTAACCAGAAAGCAAACAAAAGGCTTCAACATTCACTAGTCAACACAACGTGAATGCTTAATGATGGATAATGAAATTCATAATAAGACATAATGGAAATTAACTCACAGGATGATAAACAAAATATTTGAACTCTGATTGATACTCGCTCATGTCTCACAGGACAAGGGGAATCAGAAAATTCAAATGCTTTCAGCTAGTTTCATTTACCAAATTGATTCACAGACTTCAAATGAAAAATCAGAGAAAGAAAATAGATACATGAACACATAATCATTCCAACAGAAATTTTACACATTCAAAACACATAGGTTTCTAAAGCTGTATCATATATTTCATTCCACTCAAGGATGCGTATTTCACTAAAATTACAAGTGAGATCAGTCTGTTCCTCCCAATTTTTTACACAAAAATTCTATATCCTGCTCAAAAACATCCTTACTAATATATATAGCCGCTAGGCTTAATTGTCTTTTTTTAAAACAAAATGAAATTATGAAATTCAAGAGACAACCACCTGTAACTGAAATTAACTAAACGGCTACAAGCCATAAATAGAGCCATAATGAAAAAGAACTGAAAATGGCCTAAATTGTCTCTGGGGTGTGCGTGGTGCCACATATATTTCGCCACTCCATATGAGCTATGGAGAAGTTATGAACAACTTGGTAATGTGGGAGCCCAATGTGTAGGATGCGTTGCTTCCAAACTTCTTTATCCATACCCACTTGCGTGACTTTATTTTTGTGCACTTCTAAGTGATCTGAATAGACAACCAACATGGATTCAATGTGAGCTACTCTGGTGAAGTCATCTTGGGTGAAAGATTTTGATTCTTTAATAGAGTTTATTTTCCCTTTGAAACTCTGCACCATATCTACTACCTGCTCAATAGTCTGTCCATCTTCCTTCAGAAGTTTTACATCAATGCACTTCAAGTCTTTCTGCATCACGACAATGAGTTCTTTCAATTCTTTTAACAATTTAATGGACTCTCCGTGACCTTGTTTTATGATTCAATTTCTCCATTCAATGTTTTCTTTGGCCACATGCAGTACCTTGTCATCCAAATCATTTACTACCTTTTTTGTGAGGAAGTTCATGACACCATACTTCTATACATCTTTCATTTGAATCAGTACTGCAGCCCATTTTTTCCTTTCCTTTTCCCACGCCGACACCTCTGTTTCAAGCTCTTGAGCTACAGTTACAACATCCTCGTACACCTAGACCAGATTAGCAATATACTCTGTTCCTTGCTGAATTATGAATTCAAGCCACTCCTCAAAGGTTTCTGCCAACACATGAATTCTCTGAACCTTATCCAACAAATTCTGGTTCATGGGAGATTTAGGATCAAAACTCTGAGGAACCTGTGATAGGGGCTGTGGATTGGGATGATGCATGGCATTAATGTACTCTGCCATCTTCTTAACAGTCTATTTCAACTCTTGTTTGTCCTTCTCATCCTTCCATATTCTAGACAACATTCGTTTAGCAGAGGACTCTAGGTGTTTTGCATCAGTAGCCCTTGAAGCAGTTCCTAAATCAAGATTTTCAACAACAAAATCCTGCTTAGTTGCATTCTCTGGATCTTTGTCTGAAATCGGCCTAGCCACTTCAGCTACCCAGTGCCCTATATTCTCATCCACTTCCAGCATAGCTTTTTCTCTTAGCTTTTTAGACTTAGGTGTTTTCTCGAGGCATTTACTCACCATATCCTCCATGGGTACACCGATAGGGACTACGTTATGTTTCTTACTTATTGATGCTCCCAACCACCTTGAAACATTTGAGGATATCTTTGCTGGTGGTGTTTGATATTCAAATGAATCCATGGTAGCCAAAGTAGTCACTTGATTGGGGCTTTCCCCGGGCTGCTCCTTTTCTTTACCTGCATCTTGAGCTGCAGGGATGTTTGCTTCTGGTTCACCCATAATCACTTGCGCCTCTTCAGTATCAAGAACTATGATAGTTTCTTTTCTCGTAATGTCTGCACCTTTCTTTTTACTTCTGGAACGGGTGACTCGAACCGTTGAGGGGCCAAACAGTGGTTCTTTAAGTCTTCTAGTTTGAACCTTCTCACCTTGAGTATGAGTGACACCTGCAATATCAACAATAATGTTAGAAGAAGAAATTGGTACAACAACATGAGATTGCTCAACTGATTTCTCGACTGAGGCAGCGGTCAGTCTTATTCCAGACCTACGATCTCTTAACCATTTCTCCGTTCTCCTTATTACATTAAAGGTTTTAGATTGAATATTTTTTTCTTCTCTCCTATCCCAATCAATTTCAGGAATAGGTTGCTCATGAACTCTTTCATTGAACTCCAGGTCCAATACATCTTCACCTTCCTTTTCTTTTATTCCTGCAATGTTCATTGGCAATTTCAAAGTAATGATTTGCTGTAAAGTGAACCTTGACCATAATCTTCTCCGGACTTCAAATTCATCACAACAATCTTCCCAATAGTCTTCTAACTGGGGTATATGTGAAAAGTTCACATCAACATTCAGGTGCTTCACTATATATTCTTTGCTGTCGAACCCCTGCCAAGCAACATATGGTGGCAAATTCATCTTCTTGAGCTCCAATTCTAAGTTCAATGCATCAGAAATAGTTTGGCAACTATAATGTCCGAGTGCAACTGGGAAAATTGCTTCAGACTCACTTTTCATCCCTAATCTCTTATCTACATGAGCTAACTGTCTGCTAACTTCTAAAAGTACATAACTATCAAGAGCATATCTGGGCAATCTGAAAGGTTCATCTTCAAAGCCACCAATTCTAATATTAGTAAATCTAGGAAATTGAATAAAACAACTCCCATATGTGGTGACCAACTTTAATGCCTCAGGTGACATTCTATTATTCAAATTTCCTTGTAGTTCAAAAGTTAATCTTCCCACAAAGACATCATTCCATCTCAAGAAGTTTTCTATGTACCTCTATATTTGCAAATGTGGATAGCACTCGTAGACCTTCATTCCATTAACCCAAGGTTCTTGATGTAATCCTTACCATTCTTTGATATAGGCTAAAATATAGAACAAGTATGAAGTCATGTGAAAATTAGCTTTTCCAACAAAATTACTCAACCCTTCATGCAATCTCGCAGCAATTACTTGCGCCCAGTCAAGGTATTTTTTACTAGATAATAGTACCTGAATATAAAACTACATGTAGTCTTCCCAATAGAAGGCATGCGAATTCCCCTTAAGCCTGTTCAAAAGAATCACGATGTCCCTAACTTCTGTGATGAAATGTTCTCTTGTTAATGGTTTAGGCAACCTAGAACCTCGCTTCTGTATTTTAAGGAGCCATTTTCTAGCAATTGCTCTGATAAACACTTCTCTTCTCAGAGAAAAATGCGTATGAGGTTCCTATGGACCAATCTTCATACGGCTCTTTGTGAGGAATTCCAATTGCAGCCATTACTGTTTCTCTGTCAATCCACACTAGCATGTCTCCATTATTGGCTCTAATACACCTATTACTAGCATCATATCTGTTCATGCATGCATATACTAATTCTAGGCAAGGAGCAGCAATTGGGAATGCAACGGCCTCAACAAGACCACTGTGAACTATCTTTTCCATCATGGAATTGGCTATTGGGTTCTTGGCCCTCTCTAGAAAATTATCTAACTCATCCTGAATGAAGGCTGTATCATCTAACTCTAGGAGGGTACTAACCAAGCATGATGTTCGACCCAATTTGGGCATAGTTGGTCTCATTTTTGCTTTAAATTGCTTCAATCAGACAACATTCAACTCCGAGGCAAAGAATTACACTTTTCCAATTTCAGAACTAAAACAGAGCAAGGGAACATAAGCAATTGAACTCACCTATCTTCAACATCAAATTGTGAAACCCTCAGAAGAACTGAGCTAAATTACCTTCTGCGTCTCCACTCTTCACCAACGGCAACAATAATTATCTTACTTGAGATGCCCCATATTTAAAGATGGAAAAGACTGAAAAGAACCAACACACGCTTCGGCTCAGCTCATTCATCGGTGTAAAACCACTTGTGATTTGATATAATTCTGACATGCTTATTAATTAGAAATCAACTCCACATAGTCGACATGCCTTCTCATGATTGTTTCCATAATTGCAATTTGAAAATATGAAAACCAAGGAAAATTCTGTTTTGATTGCGCCACCTTTTCTTCCAAGACACCATCAGACTGATTTGAAAACACCGCTTTGAACCTTGAACTTATTTAAAAAGAAAATCATTGGTTCAAAGTTCAATGACAACAAGTCACATTTGTGAACAAGCAGAAAGAGACAAAAGGAACATTCAATAACATGGGAATGAACATTGAACCTTGAACCATTTCAAAACAAAGGTTCAATGGTTCAAGTTCAAAGTGACCACAAGACTAGTACTAAAGAGACAACTGCAAAACACAAGACAAAAGACCGATTGAACCTTGAACCTTGAATCGAAAAGGTTCAAAGTTCAAGTTCAACGACTATGCTAATGATGACTTAGAACTTTATGGATCGCATTTCTCTTGAACTCAAATTATGAACTTTATAAAAGATTCGACGAATGAGTACGAAACTCATTTGATTAAGACTTAAGTCCTACGAAAATAATGACCCCTATTTTTGATAGGCTATAAGCGAAAAATAAAGAGGGGGCAACAAGTTATACCATCATTGACCACATTTTTGTTTTTGGCCTAGAATTTTGGCTTGTCTTTATAATAAGAGGAAGAACTTTGTGTTGATTTCTGGTAATGTTTCAAGGTTCCTTCCTCCAACAAGACACATTTAAGGGCTAGGCCCTTATCTATCAATTTTTGGAATGATTTGATACATTGAGATATTAAAGGTCTTGAAAGTTCAAGCACCAAGTTCTTTTGGAATAGCTCAATTTGATGTTGTTCTGGCATGTCCCACTGGAATTTCTTGATAAGATGTCGCCATCTTTGTAGGAAATTGGCAAAGGTTTCTCCGGGCCTTTGTTTTGTATTACATAAGTCCATCATAGAAACATCATTACCCATGTTGTATTCATAGTGGGCCACAAATTTTTCTACCAAGTTTGGAAAAGAGACAATGGAACCTTGTGGTAAAGATGAGAACCATGCCAAGGTGTCTCTCATGAGACTCTTGGGAAAGAGTCTGTGAAGATAAAGGTCACTATAGGAGACTTCTTGGCATAAGATTTGGAATTCTCAAACATTGTCGCGGGGATCTCCTTTGCCTTCATACTTGGTGAATTTAGGGATCTCAAATCTCGAGGGATATGGTGCAATTGATATAGACGGGTCGTAAGGACAAGGGCAAAACTCTTCAAATGAGTAAGTTTTCCTTTTATTAGTCCTTTGTTTCATGTCCTTGATGATATTCTTCATATCTTGAATTTCCTTGATGAGGTCTTGTTGTGGGCTTTGATAATGATGAATTGTATTTGCCCCATGAATTGGATGAGCCAAAGAAGGTGTACCACCACCAATATATTGATATGATGAGGAGGTGGGAACGTGGGATGTGATGACCAATGTCACTGGGGTTTGAGTGATAGTTGGTTGTGGTTCGCAAACGGTTGTGACGGGATTGAATATGACCCAAATAAAATTTGCGACATTATTGGAAGGAAGGGAAGTTGGTGGAATAGAAATATGTGGTTGAATAGAAGGAGGTGGTATAGAAGTTTGCTGGAGAATAGATGAGATTGGATTTGATAGTGGTATGGATGGTAAGGAGGAAGAAGGTGGGATGGAGACCACGATGGGAGGTACCATGGGTGGCATTGATTGAGCCTGGATGAATGATGGGGCTGCAATTGATTGAGTTTGAATAGTAGGTGCAACATGTTGTGTGGGAGCGAGGTCTCCTTGTGGTTGTTGGGTGAGAGCGGATCTATTAAATTCAGGCGAAAGTTGAGCTCCATGTTCAAGGAGAGTTTTCAAAAGTGCAGTAGGATTGTGTTTAATAAACAACTCCATCATCTCTTGGTTATAAGAATCCACTAGGAAAGTTTGCACTTCCAAACAAAGTTCATCTTGGTTAACCATGTCAAGATTTTGACTTTGATCTTGATTGCTAGGTTGCCCACTTTGTGTATGATCTTGCGTGGGATCTTCATATAGGACACCAATGTCCGACATCCCATATTGTTGTTCAACCATCTTTTTCTTTTGGGATTGAGTTGTGACCATACACGATATTTGTGATGAAAAGACTTAGGAAAAATGTGATGAAAGGACATAAGAAATTTGAGGATGATTGATGGAGGAGGTATAGTAGTGATGGTTTAGAAGAAATTTGATGACTAGGTTGTCTTTGGTATGAACATGAAGGATCGACTCGAATGGCAAGTTGTATGAAGGGATACGACCACCCTGATTTGGATGATAGTTGGTGTTTCAAAGGACAAACTTGAATGTTGATGGAGATGACGGACTCTTAGCTTCTCTCTTAGGCTTATGAAAAATGGGACGAACAGAGTTTTGACGTAATTTTGGACTTTGTGTGGGTAATGACATGGACAATTATTTGTGTCTTGACAAGTGTTTTTGCAAAGTGTTTGGGGATAGTAAAGTGTTTTTAGTCTACTCTTGGCAAGTATGTATCAAACAAAGCAAACACAGTGATCAAATGCATATTATATCAAAGACACTCATGCTCATATACAACATTCTTAAGGTTGGCAAGGATAATAGTCATTGAATCCCAATTGGTTTTCCATCTACGCTTACCCAGAGCAGACACTTAGATGCTTGACCCCACTAGCTCCCCTCCATGACACTCACTTCTCGGGGTAGCCAAGCATCAATTCCCATGAAAACTCCTCATGGCGAACTTTGTGTCTCTACTAAGGGCCGTAAGAATATGGGCTGCTTCAAAGGTCCAATGACTATAAGGTTTTTGGCCACTATGAACAAGGTGTTTAGTAAGTCTTCCGGTTAGGAGCTACCCTTCGAAGTTGCGCAAGCGTAATTGAGACCTATAGCCCAATGAAGCACTAATAACTTAGTAGTCACGCAAGTGTGATTGAGATCTCTAGGATCCTACTAAGCACCCAATGTGAGAGTGAACTCTCATATAGCCCCAACCATTAACCCTTTCATAGTCAATGGTCTATTTATTATAGTAAGTTGGGAACCCTAGGTCCGGGTGTACTCACTTGGGTCGTTCCCCTCTTACCTTCTCAAAGAGCAAGTTGGGAGGGCAGGCCTGCTAGAGGTAAACACACAATCAAACAAGAAAAGGTTAGAGGGTCTAGATTTCTGATCATCTAGTAAGACGAGAGCATACTTTCCTACCTTTACGCTTTTCTTAAAGACACATAAGACAATAGTTCATTCCATTTTAATTAATATCTAGGTGCCTAATTTAAATAAATGCACAATATTTGGTTGAATCAGCTAGGCAACCTGCAAAACCACTTGATTAGTAGTTTGAAAAATGGAATCTTCAAAAAGCATCCTGCAAAACAACTTGATTAGTAGTTTGGAAAAATAGTTTTCAACAAGCATCCTGCAAAAAACAACAAAATGACAAAAATATTAATTTTTTTGATTTTTTGGGAATGAATAGAAAAACATGAATAAAAACTTTTTTACTAATGACAAATGTGGATTTGAAGAAATCTTTGATGGGTAAATGGGGTTTGACTAAGTTTTTGCCACTTTCCAAGGGATAGGCAAGCAAAAAATGGGGATTTTGGAGGAGAGATGAAGGAATGAGAAAATTTGTCCAAGAGGGACAAAGAAGAAAAAGTTGGAGATGGATAATATGAGAAAAATTTGGAGGTGATTGGATAAAAGGGGAAGGAGTTATGACAAACCCTAAAAATAGAGAAATATGAGATTTTGGGCTTCAAAAAGTGGATTTTTGGGATTAGGCCTCCAAGGAAGGAAATGTGGAAAATGCAATGCAGAGAATCTGGTGAAGTTTGGAGGAAAATAGAGTCGAGATAAAGAAGATATGGGCCTTAGATTTAACAGAGCGGACACCCTAGCTTTAACAGAGCATAAACCCTAAATTTAACAGAATAAAACAAAAAATAAAAAGAAAATAAAAAAAATGTCAAAGGTCTGGATTTCTGATTGTCTAGATAGACAAGAGCATAATCTCCTACTTTCACACTTTCCTGCGGTCAGAAAAATTATCTTTAACAAAGCAGACAGAAACCCTAGATTTAACAGAGCAGAAACCCTAAATTTAACAGAATAAAAAAAAATGTCAAAGGTCTAGATTTTTGATTGTCTAGATAGACAAGAGCATAATCTCCTACTTTCACACTTTCCTAGGGTCAGACAGATTATCTTAAAATAAAGCAGATAACAAGAAATAAAAAAAAAAATGTAGACTACAGTTAGCGCCTAAAAATTTTAGACAGATTAATAGAGCAGACAGTAGCACTAAATAGTTAGAAAAGTGTCAAAGGTCCGGATTTTTGATTGTCTAGATAGATAAGAGCATACTCTCCTATTTTCACACTATTCTGTGGTTAGAGTATACAGTCGCGCTAAACAAAATAGAAAAGTGAAAGGTCTGGATTTCTGATTGACTATATAGACAAGAGCATACTCTCCTACTTTCACACAGATTATAATTAAACAGAGCAGATAATAGAGCAAATAATAGATCGGATAATAGGAATTCAAATTCCCACAAAAACGCTCGCGCTAATCGCAGAGCTATCGTGCTGAAACTAAAATAGAAACAGAAAAATAATAAAAACAAAAATGCAACAAACAGAAAAGAAGCTATTGCACAGAAATATAGAGCCGCTATTCTGGAACCTGCAAAAAAAAAGATTTTTTTTTCCTTTCTGTAGTCGTGCTATTTTGGAACTTGCGTCTCACAACTCACAAAAACCTAAAAAAAATATTAGTTCTTAGGGACGTGGGTCCCACCGGGCGTGCCAAAATGAAGAGGGAAAAATAGATTTGAAGGTCAAATGATCAAAACATAACGAAATAAACATGCAGAATGCTAAAATATCATCAAAAGGCCATTTCACCTTGCTATTTTACCTTATCCTTCGGATTGAGCTTGATGAAGTGAAGGTGCCCCTTGATAATGCTCCACTTGATGTGCTCCTTTGATTGCTAGATGTGGATGGCTCGCCAATGTTGTGCACAAATGGAATGGATTTGAAAAATGATAAGGATGAGATGATCAAATTGCCAAGATGATTTTTTGGGCTCAAAAGGGCAGCATAAATTTACTAGATTTCAAGATGTTTTGAATGAAGGGATGAAGCCCTATTTTATAGGAAGAGGAGAGGAAAACAAATGGCTAGGATGAATTCGAGATGAAGGGCTAAGATTTACTTGTGAGCTCACACAAGGTCCAAGAGAGGGTGTGGAGACCAAGAAATATGCCTTAAAGACATTTCGTATCTCCACACTCCACAAGATGCATTGGAGGAATTAAAAATTCTCCAAAAAAGGATATCATGGAGATTGGAAGAATAAAAAGGAATTAAAAATTCCTTGGGAGAGGGGATGCCTAGAGGAATGTGTGATTTTGAAAATCTTACATTCACTTAGGAAAAGAGCATTTAAAGCTAGTGGCTGGATGAAAAGGACAAAGAGTTGACTTTGTGGCTAATCATGATGATTAACCATTAACGACTCATTAGGAGGGGGATTAGAGGAAATGTTAGGTGGGATTAATATTTGTAGGAGAATTTGACTAGGAGAGAGAATGAGTGGAGGGAATAAAAAATTAGAAGAATAATATTAAGTGAGTTTAGGGAGTTTCTAGAAGAATGAATTAAGAAGATGATTTGTAGGAATCATGTAGGTTAACTAGTTAATTGAAATTAATTAGCTAAGAGGAAGATTTGTGAGGATTTGATTTTTTTAGAAGAATAAAGAAAGGGATTGATTTATTAATAAATCAATCATATGCTATAGTGACAATATTAATTATATTTAATTAATATTGAGAGGAATTTGAATTAACATAATTAATTAATTAATTATGCGAGGAATAATTAAAATAATTATTTTTAAGTGTCTACAAGATCAAAATAATCTCATAATTATCCGAAATCCTATGAAAAACAAGATTTGCAGTATTCAAACTTTTCACTTTCTACCACACTTCCGCTATGCTACTCTGATACAAACATTCAACACATATTTCATCCAATCAAATTGTTTAAAATCACTCATAACAGTTCTTTTGCATTTAAATATTTCATATATTACAAACTTATCGAATCCAAATGCAAGTCTATCTTATATTTCATTTACTCACCTGATACTAATATTATCTAATTGTTCACTATGTCTAATGCACTTCTCTGCAGTGTCCTCCCTTGCACACACACTACCAGAGGTTCAAAATAAACATGATAGAGACAATACTTCACACAAAATGAGGGCCCACAATAATCAACATATAGAACAATCACAAAAGACAACAACAACAACAACAACAACAACAACACAAGAGAAAGTTCAAAAAGAAAGGGTCATCAAAACCAATATTAGATCACAAACATTTCCGGTGGAATCAATCAAGAAGCAAAGTGTGACAAGTGCCACCACATAAAAAATAGATGAAAGAAGAATTAAAAAATCCCAAAATCAATTTAACTTCAATGATGCTAGAACAAATCACAAAATAACTCGAGGCAAAATATCCAACTTATCCAAATCTACATCACGACGTGACCAATTTTAGTCACACCAAAGGGAGTAACCACTACACAACACCCAAGGGTACAATACCCTGAATGTGTTAGAGATTGCATGCAAGACTTTTAAAACCATATGTTTATTAGTATATCTATATTCATTTTATCATTTTAATGCAATACAACCTTTACGAAAGTGTAAGAAAATATTCTTCATGAAAGGAGACATATGCAAGGAGGAAATAAAGTGTTTCATACACACACAAGAATATACTAATGACATGATTAATATTGAAGATATACTATCTAAGAAATTACCACATTTACCAAGTTAAAATAGAGATAGATATAAAAAACTCAACTAATCACTCGATAATGTACTACAATATTCACCATTTCCCCTTATTGCACAATAAATAGCATATAGATGATAACAATAGTCTACATGATGTCATTGAACAATTTAATCAATCATATATTTACACAAGTAAATTACTCAAAAGAAATGGATCTCATTACTTAATCTCCAAACGAAATTTAATATCAAACTTTGATTACTCCTACTCCTATCTCCTATGATCATTTCGTTAACACACCATTAACCAGATAATTTACCTATATTACATAAAACTAAAGATCATAGCCTTACTTGCAACCACGTATTTCATTTACATTTAATTTCACATAAATTCTAATACATTCATACATATATTATTCTATTCAACTCATCTCCCTTCAACCCTTAACTATATTCTTTTTTACACTAAATATTCCGAGTAATTCAAGGAAAATTGTCATTAAGAAATACATTGCAATGTCAGACAATCCATTATCAATCCATCCCATTGAATTTCATTGAGAAATAACTTCCCTAAAATTTAAATAGGATAAGGAGGTAGCATCTTTCCTTAATCTATCCATTCAATCAAGCAATACATTTCATCAAAACCACACAACTCCTTCACAAATATAAGACTTTTATCTTACCAAACCAAGTAAATGCATAATGATATAATTTACAAATTTTCTTATACTATACATGCAATGCACTAATTTTACTTTATTCAACATGTATACTATAACATGGTCCTTTAGCCTACTATTTCGTTAAACTTTCAACATTATTCATGCAAGAGATATTCTATTTAACTAACTATTGTTTTAAATGAAAATCATGGATGCAATGCATAAATATTAGTCTTCAAAGAAAATTTTATTCCATCCAAAATTTTCTTTTTAAGGTGTACAAAATCATACTCATCTATGATTATTCAAAAATTTCTATATAGCATCAATAAAATTCTTAAGCACCTTGAATCATATACTCAAATGGAGAGAGAAGAGGGATAAAAGAATTGTCAAACAATAAATATATGCACACAAGAATTATGCAAGGATAGTTTGAATTTCCTAAATATGCTATATTTATCGTACCATACAACTATTTACATCATTTTCTAAGTATGCAAATTCAACCTCCCATATGGTCTCCTAACATTACAAATGCAGCTAGAAATCTCAAGTCCTTATCGAAAGATATGATTTACTTAAACAATCTTTTCTTAAATGCAGAATCAAACACATATATAGGTGCATCCCATACAAGTTCTTCAATTTCACATCATGATCTTCATTAAATCATTCTTATATGCATAATACAAACACCTCATCTTACTATTCATTAGAAAATCAACGTAACAAGCTAACTAGTTAAGAGGAAACACACAATTTTCTCTCATTCTATAGCATAATCATTTATATAGGGAAAACAACCTCTAATATTCAGGTAAGCACTAGAAATTACAAAGTAAGAAATACCACATAGAATCACATAGACATCACTCACATCTAGGAGGCATGCATAAGAAATGAATACACATATTGCAGACAAGTATGATTTCTAGAAAGGAGAAAACACAAAGAATAGGCATATAAGACCTCCAAGGTTCCAATGACATTTTCCAACACAAATCTCAAAGAATTCAAATCAAGTCAAAGAGAACATTATAGCACACCACACAAGACTAGGAGCAACAACCTTAACCAAAGATACCAATGTTTACAACACGAGCTTTGATACTAGATGTAATGCCCGCCAAAATACCGTAGAGAAATTAATGAACTAACTAGCAAAAAGAGATAATTTTTTTTAAAGGTAACTATCACTTCTATGCTATTTCTAACATTCCATTAATGCAACATTACTACCAATATTCATCATTGCACCATTAAAAATTTACATGAATGTATAAATCAACATGAACATATCCATAGAATCATATAAAGCAAGCAAAGTGACAATTTAATCAATAACACAATCTCTATATAAACTAATACAATGCAAATCCATTCCCTAGGGTATCTCAACATCATTACTTGACAAAATGCTAACACATCATATATATATACCATACAACATTACCATCACGTAAACCACATACCATATATACACACAGATACAACTCCAACAAGTATGATCTAGGTTCTATAACACAAACTAAACACAAGTGTACACAAGGGAAGAGTGTCATGGTATATCTTCAGATAGGTTATCCTGACAGGTCTCCATAGGCCCCGACCCCCATCCTAGGTTATCTTGATAGACTCTCCTAACCCCCCACCCCTATTCAAGTCTCCTATGGTGCCAACTTACCTTTCGAGAAGACAAGGTAGTTGATCTTTCCATTCCAGGCCACTGCATCCCAAGTCTTTACAAGCGCTCAACCATGAGCATGGCACACTAGTCTTTTTTTAATGTTATAAACTACCCAATCCCCTAATACATTATTAGATTATCACTTATTAAGCCAAATTCCAATGGGTTATCCTTGTAGCCACTTTGGGCCTTGACCCCCACTTGGAAGCCACTCTCCCTTATGACACCACACATACTCAAAAATAAATCCAAGGCATAAATAAACACAAGCCAATAATCATCACATGGAGTTTCAAGAACAACTACTACATACTTGGCCTCTTACAACCTCTACAAGAGATGAACCACTAGATGTATTGCAAGTAACAAAATAGGTCAACTCAAATCATGAGACAACTTGAAGGGAATTAAAAAGTAAAAACCAAGGCCATAACACATTAACAAGTTTATCTCTTAAGACATGACTCATTTACTAGAACAATTCAAACATAAAGCACAAAATTCCCCTTTATAACATTATTCCAATAAGTTTTTCCCAAACATAAAATTTAACCAATAGACATTCATTTGCAAAGTATGCCAAATCAATTATTTTAAGAATTAAATACAAATCATGTGTTGATCTAAATACTTTTATTTTTGCCAAAATATAACTCATTTATCAATTATATCCACCTTTGACAAAACTCATTTAATTTAAATAACATATTATTTAAATCACAAAGCGATTAAAAAAACTGTAATTGGAATAACATAATATATAGTGATTTTAAACTGTAAATAAAAGAGTGCAGTAAAAATCAAACTCTGTACTTTACACAAAACTGGGTGCATAATTAAATTTGCACTGCAAAAATTGGAAGGGGGAAAAGCTGTGGTAAATACCCATGATTGTGGGCATTGACCTCCCCACGACTGTGGGAGGGGCCATCCCACAACATGGGCAAGGCTTCCCATAGTCCGTGGGAAAGGCCAACCTACAACATGGGCTATGGCCTCCCACGACTTGTGGGTAGATCCACCCACAATGTGGGCTATGGCTTCCCACGACTGTGGGTAAAGCCAAAGCCCACGACCAACAACATAAAAAGAAAACTAAATCAATAAAGATTTAAACCCAAGTTTTTTTTAAAAACCCCAATTTCATAATAAAATTTTAACATTTATAAATAATGAAATCGAAATTGCAGAATCGTAAAATTCTTAGGATACTCATAGAAAGAATTTTAATAATTAAATAAATATTTTCTTTAAGAAAATAATAAATAAAATTTCCAATCAAACAAATCATAGTCACAGAATAATCTGTTCTAGATTTCCAAAATTTATCATAAGATTATAAACTTTTTTTCTATAATGAATATAAAGATCACAACTACGAATCAAGAACAAAATATGATTTCTCAGAAGATTTTCCCAAATAGAAAGCAACAACCCAGAAAACCCATAAAACCAAAAATTAATCTTCTTTCAACAATAGACTTAAAAAATAATCAATTTACACACAACAACAATTCATCAACAAAATATTTTTTTTCAAAATACACACACAAGGGATTCTAAAAACCCCTTCCTTCAATCGCAATCTTGGTAAAGATTACTGCGAGCCACCAATTCCAATCCTTGACACTCACAACAACCCCGACACCAAAAGAATTCCAACCTCTGCATAAATCCTTCCTTCGAAAAACAATTCCCCAAAACAATCCGCAAAAGAAACAACAATGAAAAGAATCCCTTATTCTGGAAATTTTCTAGAATATAATGGGGATTACTCAAAAAATATATGTGCGGAATGGAAACTTCCCTAAAACATAGTGCACACAGATGATAAAAAAGAAACCTTCCCTTTTAAGAAAATTTCCAATTAATTATTTAAAATATTCTAAAGAACCTAATAATCAATTAATTTTTATATATAATTAAATTTATTCACACATTAAAATACAACCTCATAAATAATTCAATAAAGCTTTTATTTAATCTTAATATTAATTTATTAATTTAACAACTAAATATTAATTATTTAATACACAAAGTATTATATCTACTTTAATACTTAATACATACACATAATTAATTATTACTCATTAGTAATAATAATCAATTATATTAATCTTCAATCACGAGAAAAATTAAATAATAATAATAATAAAGCTTAAGAACACATAAAACATAACCCAAACTTAACATAAATAAACACATACCGCAATCAAAACATCGGTTTATTGCCTAAGTGGTGAACTGATAAGGCTAACATGACAACTGACAATGCTCTAAGTCGAGCAAGGATAAGAGTGACATAATGAGGTCTTATGACTATCTCCATAATTTTTTTCCATCGAGATAATATAGGCACACTTAGACCTATGGAACCAAGTGAAGTCGATGCCTTGTACCTACAAACCCGCATCATCAAGAAACATACTTACATATATATCCAACATTTATAGGCACATTAGTGGAGGAGAGTTGTGACAAAACATGTCTCACTGAAGTGAGTGACGAGAAGTCATCTCCTCTCACCCCATACAGACTCAATCATAAAAATGAAGTCATTTACAATAAATATTCCATACATAAAGTGCATATGTCAGTCCATGGTTAGTAACATGAATAAAACCACATCTAACATCCATAAAATACAATGCATAAATAACCAAAGGCAACATCCAAGTATCGTAGTAATGTCATCTCATGATAGAGTATCATCCAAACCACACAAACCAAAAGAAAAAGTCCACTGGAGTCAAACTAGGTAGCAAAATAAAGTCCAATCAAGGGAGGGGCATTACATCCTCCCCCCTAAAACTAGGCTTACTCCTGGAAGCCTATAAACAGGTACGGGTAATGATTTCTCATCCTTGTCGCATCCTCCCAAGTAGCTGAAGTGTCATCATTTGGGTCACGTAGGACCCTTACTTTCTCTATGGTTCAACCTCTGAGGGTCAAACCCCGACACTGAAGAATGTGCATGGGCTCCAAAGAAAGATGTCCATCACCGACCTACAATGCATTCCAATCAAGAACATGCGTCACATCAGGATGATACTACCTAAGAACAGTAACATGAAAGATATCATGGATGCACGAGAGGCTCGGTGGCAAGGCCATATGATAGGCAACATGTCATATCCTCTTAAGGATCTCAAAGTGCCAATAAAATGAGGTGCCAACTTAGAACCCTTTCCATAATGGATTGGACTCTTTTGTGGGAGCACTCTTAGGAATACTCAGTCACCAATGGAAAACTGATGGTCCACTCTATGAGCATTGACATATTTATTCTATCTATCCTGTGTTACCACCAAATGCTCACGAATTCGCTCAACCTACTACTCCATCTCTTGAAGCATATATGGACCTATACACACCCTATTCTCCAAACGATCCCAACTTAGAGAAGTGCGGAAAGGATGACCATACAACACCTGGAAGGGAGACATATTGATAGAGCTATGATATACATTGTTATACACAAACTCCACTAGATAAAGGTAGTCTTCCCAATGCGACTGCTGATCCATAACATACATGTGAATCATGTCCTCCAACACCTGATTCACTCGCTTGGTTTGACCATCAGTCTCAGGATGATAAGCAAAACTAAAGTTCAACTGAGTTGCCAAGACATGTTGCAGTGATGCCCATAATACTAACATGAAAACAAGATCTCTATTTGATATGATCTGCTGAGGGATCCCGTGTAATCTTACCACACCTCCCATGAACACTCGAGCTGCTACTGTTGCTATATAAAAAGATCTTATAGGGGTGAAATGAGAAACTTTGATCAATCTATCAACAGTGACCATGATGGCATCATGATGATGAGAAGAGACTGGCAACCCTACTATAAAGTCCATAGAAATAATGTTCCACTTCCACTCTAGAAACAAATTAGGCTGTAATAGCCTTGCAGGATGCTGGTGCTTGACCTTTATTCGCTGACACTCTAAACATTTGGAAACAAAGTCTACAATATCTCATCTCATACCAGCCCAATGATAAATCTATCTCAAGTCAGCGTGCATCTTCTTGACACCAAGCTGTGCTCAGTAAGGTGCATGATGGGCCTCAGTCATAATCAACTTATGAAGTCCCTCTGACGGAGGTACATAGATCCATCCCAGATGTCAAAAAAGACAATTTGCCTCAAGGATATATCCGAAATACCTACCTTCCAATGGCCTCCTAGCTTCTAACTCAACTCTAACCTCTTGATACCATGCATCTCTAAGAAGGGCCTCAAGAATTCGATCCCTGAAATCCATGCGAAGGGTCAACGTTGCAACGTCATGCCATCTTTGACTCAGAGAATCCGCCACCACATTCTCTTTCACCTAAATATATCGAACCTCAAAATGATATTCACAAAGGAACTCCTGTTGGATATTATTGGCATATGATGAACTGACATGTTGATATGATGATAATGTATGTTGTCATTAATGTCAATAAGTTCAAGTAAAATAGTATGCAGATTAAAAGAAGTTGGTGAATTCGTATGAAGAAGTATGAAGACATGCAATGAAGCGGTGTCGGGGTTTCACTAAGTGTGACTACCGGTTGGTAGTCTCAGTTCTAGGATTACTGGTTTGGCAATCCATCTTGTGCGATGCAACCGATGATACTCTGTGATGAGATTAGCTAAGAGATGTGAATGAGATCGAGGTGCCACGTTAGCCTTGTGCACATGAAGGATTTCCCTAAGGATCTTGCATGAGAAGATCAACTGTATTAAAAGTCTACCTGAGGAATAAACACTCTCTTGGCAGTATGAGAAGAAAGTGTGATGAGTTACTGATTCCCATGTGTGGTGAAGAATGAACGATGCAGGTTGTCTTGTGATCTATTTGAAATTGTAATACTCTATGCAATATGTTTGGACGGTTAGGATTGGATTGCTTGTGTTGTAAACCTAAGATGCTTAGGGTTTAGGGTTTATGCTACTGACCTAACTACTGTCTACAAGGTCGATGATGTTTGTTATTGTAAAGTTGTTGGCAAATGTTGTGTGTGTGTATCCAAGTGATGAGATACTTGGCAAACCAGTAAAAGAAAACTGTAGAGTGTGATTGCAGAGTAGAGGAATTGAAAAGGATTTGCCTTAGCATGTAGTGCTATTATCAGATCAGAGTTTTTTACCTGTTGTCTTCTAATCATTTTAACAGTTGGAAAATCCCTTTACCGGGTAGCTTTAACAGGCTTATTGTAAATCCTTTAACCAGGTGACTCAAGATCATTGAGTTCTCCAAATCCTCTAGCGAGGTAACCTTTAACAGGGTTTCAACCTTTAACAGGGTATATAGCCATCCCTTAACCGGGTGATCTCTAACAGGATCGGTTCCTAGCACAACCTTATTGTAAAGTCTTTAACCAGACTAGGCTCTTAACAGAGTGAGCTTCAAAAGAGTTCAAAACAAGCTTGTGGGTATTCATCCCCACCGTGGTTTTTCCTGTTTGGGTTTCCACGTGAAAAATCTATGTGTCATGAGTTGTGCATTTTTCATGTGATGATTATGTATTTTTTGTTTGAAAGATTATGCATGCAGAGTTAATTGGTTATGGTATTACTGGTATACCACATGCATATGTTTATGGGTGAAGTTATTATCAAGTATTGAATGTATTTGAAGTGTTCACACTTATCAGTTTATGGTGTCTGAAGTCCTAATATGTTTAACTGGTATTGCCATGGTGAAGTTCAGCAATGATGACAACCAATTGGTATTGCTTTAACTTGATAAGTTGTTGGGAAATTTTTTGTCTCTATTGATTCACCCCCCCTCTCAGTACTAGTTAGGGTATCTACCATTCATCATTATTCATCAATTGGTATCAGAGCGACTCCAAGTCCTCGGTGATATAAGCTTAACCGCTTGACGTAAAAGATCCCACCTTAATGATGAAGAGGGAAGGTCCTAAGCTTAATAGAGATAACTTCAAGATATGGAAGGAAAAAATGAAGATTTACATCAAGAGTTTGGGTGCTCAACAATGGAGCTATGTTGAGAATGCCTATGTGATTCCCACTGGCACTCTCACTGATGATCAGAAGAGAGAGATTCAGGAAAATGGGAAAGTCATGGAAGCCCTTATTGGCATCCTGTTGGATATTGAGTTTATTGATGTACAAGACAAGGACACACATAAGGATGTATGGGATGCATTGGAAATCATTTATGGTGGTGATGAACATTAAAGCAAGCTAAGGAAGAAATCCTTAGAGTAAAATTTGAGGATATGAGGATGGTTGAAGGAGAGACCATTCAACAATATGGCATTAGGATTAAGACTGTGGTTGGAGATATCAAAAGCCCTGGTGGAACGATTGATGATACCACCGTTGTAAGTAAAGTCTTGAGATCATTATTACCAATCTATGCAATCAGAGTTGCTGCTATCCAGAAACTAAGGTCTATTGATAAAACCAAGGTATCCTTAGACTCTATCATTGCAAAGTTAACTGCATATGAGTTGAATAGATATGATGGTAGTGTTCCGAAGACCGAGTCAACCTTTAGAGAATCTTTTGCACCATCCAGAAAAGGAAAAGAAACTAGTACCAGTTATGAATCTAGACAATGTAGAGATATGGATGATGAAGAGATTCTGATGGAGTTTGAAGCTCTTCTTGCTAAAAGACTTCTGAAGGGAACTGGAAAATATAGAGGTAAACTTCCTTTGAAATTTTTTTCCTGCAACAAGATATGACATATAGCTGTTAATTGTCCTAACAATGCCAATAAGGATAAACCAGAGAGGTTTAGAAAGTATAAATGTGGAAATAGAAGAAATTGTCTCATTGCTATGGATGAAGGTGTCATTGATGAAGAATCGAAGGATGAAGAGAGTGAAGATATAGTGTTTGTAGCTATAAAGGAAGAAGTGTCAGATAAGAAAGCACTTGTCTCTCGCATTGACAACTCTAATGAGTGGATAATTGATAGTGGTTGCTCTCACCACATGACTGGTGACTGGAGAAACTTTCTATCTCTCAAGGAATATGATGGAGGTGTTGTCAGATTTGGAAATGATGCACCATGCTTGGTGAAAGGTAAAGGATCCATCTCACTGAATGGAAAGAGCAGTACATATGATGTCTACTAGGTAGAAGGTCTTAAGCATAACCTGTTGAGTGTTGCTCAGCTAAATGACAAAGGACTCATTCTGGAATTCAAAGGCGAAGTCTACAATATAATTGGCAAGAGTGGTGAACTTATTGCCACTGG
The DNA here is from genome assembly GCF_030272615.1 of Cryptomeria japonica. Lineage (NCBI taxonomy): Eukaryota > Viridiplantae > Streptophyta > Pinopsida > Cupressales > Cupressaceae > Cryptomeria > Cryptomeria japonica. Next base: position 358,878,543 of record NC_081411.1, on the reverse strand, counting down.
TAAGCAGACTAGAGGTAACCTATTTCAGTTGAATGCAAAGATAAGTTGGTGTCTAATGGCTAAGTTTGATGATAGTTGGATATGGCATAGGAGACTCTGTCATATGAACTTTGACAATATTGTTAAAGTTAGTAAGATCAAGGCGGTAAGAGGATTACCTTTGCTGAACAAACTTGAGAATTCTTTGTGCAAAGAATGTCAACTTGGGAAGGTGTCTTCCTCAAATTTTAAAGGTAAGTCCTTCTCAGTAGAAAACTTACTTGAGCTTGTGCATACTGATTTGTGTGGTCCTATGAAAACTAGAAGTATTAAGAGAGATAGGTATTTTATGATTCTTAATGATGATAGCTCAAGAATGATGTGGGTCACATTCTTGAAAGACAAGTCTGAAGCATTTGGAAAGTTCAAAGCCTTCAGAGAATTAGTAGAGAAAGAAAGTGGTAAAAAGATAAAATGCTTGAGAACTGATCAAGGAGGAGAATTCATTTTTGATGAATTCAACAAATACTGTGAAGATAGCAGTATCAAGAGGTAGTTGTCTTCCCCGAGGATACCACAACATAATGGCATAGTAGAAAGAAATGACAAGACTGTAGTTGAAGCGGCTAGAACAATGCTGATCCAAGGAAAGGTTGCTCACACTTTTTGGAGAGAAGTGGTGAGCACTGCAGTCTATACTATGGACCGGGTACTCATCAAGAAAGGTAGAGTTGAAACCCCTTATGAGTATTGGACCGGGAAAACTCCCACTGTGAGCTACTTTAAAGTGTTTGGTAGTAAGTTCTATATCAAGAGAGGTGAGCATTTGAGCAAGTTCAATGCAAAGTGTGATGAAGGAATATTTTTGGGATATTCCACTAAGAGAAAAGCTCTCAAATGCTACAACAATAGAACACAAAAAAATGTTGAGAGTATCAATGTCAGGGTTGATGAATCCCCTGAGGAACTTGAGGAAACCCGCAATGAAGAAGTGGAAGATGAACTGGGTATAGTCTTCTAGGAACCGATTAAGAAAGAAACTAGTAAAGATCTCAGTGTTCCTCTATTGGTAGAAGCTGCAGTAAGAGAATAAGAAGAAGTAAGCGAAGGAGAAGAAGAAAAGGTAGCAGATTAGGCTAGAGTCATTCTTAGATATGTGAAGCTGCATCATGATCCAAAGCAAATCATAGGAGATAAAGATGCAGGGATACTCACAAGAAGAAAAGTGAAGGAGAACTCTTGCATGATTTCTAAATTTGAACCCAAGACTTCTAGAGAAGCACTTACAGATGAAGACTAGATTAAAGCAATGGAAGAGGAGCTAGACTAGATAGAGAAGAATGCAATGTGGTCTTTGGTGCCCAGACTAGAACATAAAAATGTCATAGGTACCAAATGGGTCTTCAGGAATAAGCTGAATGAAGAAGGGATAGTTGTAAGGAACAAGGCTAGGCTTGTATGCAAGGGATATGCTCAGAAGGAGGGATAAGACTATGGAGAAACCTTTGCTCCTATGGCTAGACTAGAAGGTATCCGAATGCTACTTGCATTTGCAGTATTTAAGGGATTTAAGGTTTATTAGATGGATGTGAAGTCTACATTTTTGAATGGAATCCTAGAAGAGGAAGTGTACATTGAGCAACCATAAGGGTTTTCCTTATCAAAAGACAGTGACATGGTGTGTAGATTACACAAAGCTCTGTATGGACTGAAACAAGCACCTAGGGCATGGTATGAAAGGTTACACTCTCATCTTGTAAAGATTGGATTTCAGAGAACAAGTGAGGATAGCAACATCTACTTAAAATCTGAAGGTGATCAGATTTTGATCTGTGAAGTATTTGTAGATGACATAATCTTTGGAGGAGATGATAAAATGAGTAATGTGTTTGCAGATGAAATGAAGAAAGAGTTTGAGATGTCTCTGATTGGAGAGAGAAAGTTATTCATTGGTTTACAGATTCAACAAATGAAAGAGGGTATCTTTATTACCCAGTCCAAGTATGTCAAAGAGGTATTCAAGACTTTTGACATGGAGGAGAGCAAACCGGTTGGTACATCGATGGTGAACGACTGTAAACTGATTAAGGAAGATGATTCAGTGCTGGTAAATTAAAAGGAGTACCAGTCAATGATTGGTAAATTGCACTATGTGGTGCACAACAGACCAGATATTGCTCATGTAGTAGGCATTGTAGCTCATTTTCAGAAAATTCCAAGAGAATCCCACTTAGTAGCTGTCAAAAGGATTCTAAGATATCTAAAAGGAACAGTTGACTATGGATTGTGGTATCTATATAATGGTGACTATACCCTCAAAGTATGTACCAATGCTGATTGGGCAGGTAATGTGGACGACTGGAAGAGAACAACTGATGGAGCATTCTTTCTCGGTGAAAGATTAGTATCATGGACAAGTAAGAAGTAGAGCTGTACTTCCAATCCATAGCTGAAGCAGAATATGTGGCAGCATTTATGAACTGCACTCAAGCAATTTGGATGAAACATGTATTGGAAGGTTTCAAAGTACTTGTATTTGAACCGGTGAACATATTTTATGACAACACAAGTGCAATAAATATTTCTAAGAATCTGGTATTGCATGCTAGAACTAAGCACATTGAGCTTAAATATCACTTCTTGAGAGAGAAAGTTCAGAATAAGGAGGTTGTACTTCAACATGTTTCCAGTAAGGAGCAGCTAGCAGATATATTCACTAAGCCCTTATCGAAGACTACATTTACCTATTTGAGAGGTGAATTAGGGGTTTTGCCCCTTCATGAAGTCAACTAAAGTTGTGTGCTCTGCATCAGTCAGGCACTACAGTGACAAATAGGATTGATGTGTTGAAGGATGCTACTCCATAGGGGGAGCAACATAGTAGAAAATGAAAGCTTGTGCCTCCACTTTGGCATTGTTGTCAAAGGGGGAGAAGATATTTGATATATGGGGGAGAAGATATCTGATGATGAAGATACACTGGTCTATGATGTTTACAGTTGCAATGTTACACTAAGTATTGCCATCAATGCCAAAGGGGGAGATTGTTGGATATTATTAAATATGATGAACCAACATGTTGATATGATGATAATGTATGTTGTCATTGATGTCAATAATTTCAAGAAAACTGGTACGTAGATTAAAAGAAGTTGGTGAACTGGTATGAAGAAGTATGAAGACATGCAGTGAACTGGTGTTGGGGTTTCACTAAGTGTGACTACCGATTGGTAGTCTCAGCTCTAGGGTTACTTGTTTGGTAATCCAGCTTGTGCGATGCAACCGATGATACTTTGTGATGAGATTAGCTAAGAGATGTGAATGAGATCGAGGTGCCACATTAGCCTTGTGCATGTGAAGGATTTCCCTGAGGATCTTGCATGAGAAGATCGACTGCATTAAAAGTCTACCTCAGGAATGAACACTCTTCTTGACGGTATGAGAAGAAAGCATGATGAGTTACGGATTCCCATGTGTGGTGAAGAATGAATGATGTAGATTGTCTTGTGATATATTTGAAATTGTAATACTCTATGCAATGTGTTTGGATGGTTAGGATTGGACCTCCTGTGTTGTAAACCTAAGATGCTTAGGGTTTAGGGTTTATGCCACCGACCTAACTGTTGTCTAGAAGGTCGATGATGTTTGTTATTGCAAAGTTGTTGGCAAATGTTGTGTGTGTATCCAAGTGATGAGATACTTGCTAGACCAGTAAAAGAAAGCTGTAGAGTGCAATTGCAGAGTAGAGGAACTAAAAAGAATCTGCCTTAGCATGTAGTGTTGTTGTCAGATCATAGTTTTTTACTTGTTGTCTTCTAATAATTTCAACAATTGGAAAATCCCTTTACCGGGTAGCTTTAACAAGATTATTGTAAATCCTTTAACTGGGTGACTCAAGATCATTGAGTTCTTCAAATCCTCTAGCGAGGTAACCTTTAACAGGGTATATAGCCATCCCTTAACTGGGTGATCTCTAACAGGATCGGTTCCTAGCATAACCTTATTGTAAAGTCTTTAACCAAACTAAGCTCCTAATAGAGCAAGCTTCAAAAGAGTTCAAAACAAGCTTGTGGGTATTCATCCCTGCCGTGGTTTTTCTCATTTGGGTTTCCACGTGAAAAATCTATGTGTCATGAGTTGTGCATTTTTCATGTGATGATTATGTATTCTTTGTTTGAAAGATTATGCATGCAGAGTTAATTGGTTATGGTATTACTGGTATACCACATGCATATGTTTATGGTGAAGTTATTATCAGGTATTGAATGTATTTGAAGTGTTTAGACTTATCAGTTTATGGTGTCTGAAGTCTTATTGTGTTTAACCGGTATTGCCATGGTTAAGTTTAGTAATGATGACAACCAGTTGGTATTGCTTTAACTTGATAAGTTGTTGAGAATTTTTTTGTCTATACTGATTCACCCCCCCTCTCAGTACTAGTTAGGGTATCCATTTTTCATCATTATTCATCAACTCCATCCACCTACGCTATTGGGAATTTAGGTTCAACTGAGTAAATATGTATTTCAAGCTATGATGATCATTATGTAGCTCAGATTGAAACTGTAACAGGAAATGTTGCCACCTGACCAAAGCATGAACTACGACTGCCAAGTCTAGGTCATGTGTAGGATAGTTCAACTTGTGATCTTTGAGTTTGCGAGACTCAGAGGTGATCAGACAACCATCCTGCATAAGCAATGCTCCTATGCCTTTTAGAAAGGAATCTATACAAACTATAAAGTCTCTAGATGGATCAGGGATTACTAAAATCAGTGCATTAACAAGAATCTCCTTAAGAGTACGAAGGCTAACTTGCATTGCTTCGACCAAATAAATTTCTTCCCTTTCCTTTGAAGCAAAGTGATCAGGTGAGCTATCCAAGAGAAATTTTGAATAAAATGATGATAATACTTGACCAATCCCATAAAAGTTCAAACCTTAGAAATATTAGTTGGCACTAGCCAATCTACAAAAGCTTGGATCTTAAAAGGATCCATGGCTATCCCCTCTCCCAAAACCACATGTCCAAGATATTTCACCTCAGACTAGAAGAACTCACACTTTTCCAAATTGGCATATAACTAATTCTCCCTCAAGCACTGCAAAACCTGCTTCAAGTGGTCCTCATGCTCCTGCATGGTTATAGAGTAAATAAATATGTCATCCAAGAACATGAGGATGAACCGATCTAGATAAGTGCGGAAAACCCCATTCATTAGACTCATGAAAACTGAACATGCGTTCGTCAACCCAAACATAACCACTATGAACTCGTAGTGTCCATATCAGGTACAAAAAGAAGTATTATGGATATGCAGCTGATGATATCCTGATTTTAGGTCGATCTCAAACACCTTGGCTCTCTCAACCTGGTCAAACAGATCGTCTATTCTAGGCAAAGGATACTAATTTTTGATAGTAAATTTATTCAACTATCGGTAATCAATACATAGCCAAAGAGAACCATCTTTTTTATAAACATTACTAGTGCACCCCATGGAGTTATGCTAGGATGGATGAAACCCTTGGCCAACAACTCCTCAATCTACAACTTCAACTCACTCAACTCCTGAGTGGTTATCCGATACAGAGCTCTCAAAATAAGTTCTACTCTAGAAACTAACTCAATGTGGAAATCTATGTCTCGCTTCAGAGGCATACCCAGAATGTGACTAGGGAAGACATTAGCATACTCCCAAAGAATAGGGTGACTATCCAAGGATTCATCACTATGTTTCTCCTCATTCAAGTCCTCAAGGGAAACTGCAAACAACTAGCACCCTTGACGTATACACCACTTAAGATGCATAGCGAAGATCATACAGATAGATATAGGTCTATGAATCCCCACTATCTCCACTCTCCTGCCACTGTCATCTACGCACTGCACTATCTTTTGTTGACAATCAATAGAAGCTCTATATGATGCTAACCAATCCATCCCCCAAAAAAATCCATATAACCCCAAAGGAATGACATGAAGGTCAATTGTGGTAGAAAAGGGTCCTAAGTCCAACTCACACCTTAGAATGAAAGAATCTACAACCACTCGAGAACTGATATCCAACTCAACTTGCTACCTATCCTCTTGTCTAGCATACATGAGCCCACACCACTCCACAATAGAAGAATCTATAAACAAGTTTGAGGAACCTAAATCAAAAAGTATGGAAACATCTATACCACCCAAGACACCTGTGGTATCAATCACGGTCCCCTGATGCTCTACCTAGCAGTTATCAATTGTTGTGAATACTTGGTTGGATTTTTTGGTATCCCCAACTATAGGCTTTGATGCTGTAGGTCTCTAACTTGCTACTTGAGATGACCTCTTAGGGAAATATGCAACTATGTGACCATACCGACCAAAAGAAAAACATCCACCTCTACCAGATCCTCTACTCCTATTTGGTGCACTAGACTGTTGAAAACTAGCCCTACTAGAAGCATGTGGTGCACTCTGAGTAGGCTGACTGGGAAAACTTTATTTGGCCCTCTGCCAGTTTTGGTCCTTCCTGTACTAAGGATTTCCCCCATGATGCCCGTGAAAAATCTTCTATTTCGGCTAGAATCGCTACTACTGCTATCCACCCTTAGCGGGTGCCTAAAAAATCCTAGAGAGCCTTGCAGCATGAGATTGACCACCTCTAGCCCCAAATCCTATGGATGGTGCACTACCAATCTGTACACCAACCTGCCCACCTAGAGCCGAGGTCAAATTTTGTTCTACCAATCGAGCCTTCACTACAACTATCTCCATGGTTTTTGACTCAAAAACATAGACTCCTCCACTAATGCAATCATTCAGAACCCTAATGAAATGCTGCACTTGATAGCCCCGAAAATGACCTAGCAATTTTTTTTTTCATTCCTTAGGTGAAATATTGGTCATTTAGATTTTATCTTTCTCTCTGTCTTGCACTTGAGGCTTAGGGTTTAGGTTTTTATGCATTTTGTTTAAGTCTTGGTTAAAACCTCTAAATTGGTTATGATTTCGCATTACCTTTTTCACTTAAGTCTGAGGGGTCTAGTAATATTGGCAAGGCCTTTTTTGTCCTAAGCATTAATTTATTCGACACTTCTTTTGTTTTCCTAAGTCTGTGCTTTGATTCTCCTAGGCGGGTCCCCTTTAAATATTTCATCGGCCTCATAAATTTTCCTAAGTCCAACCTTAAGTATTTTGCTGATGTATTTGTGGTAACAGTCAGGCTACTAATGTTTCCTATTATCTGCACATGTTTTAATGGATGGAGATCTTTTAATCTTAGTAAAAAAAAGTTAAATGGCTAGAGAAGGAGAACACCATGGCTAGCAGGATAAAGTTTGAATAGATCTGGCGACTCTTGCTACCTTGCAGTTGAACATGCTTGGGGGATAATTATCGTGACATCACAAGATGATGCCACATTTGTAGGGTGGGCCAAGATAAGATGAATGGTGGGGGCCACTAATGACAATGAAGAGGATGTTAATCCTATGAAGATCCGGTTAATACTGAGACGAGGGGGGCTGAATCAGTATTAAGACAATCTGAAACTTTAAATTAAAACCAAACTTATATCAGATCTCAAACCATTTAACAAATATCCCAACTTCCTTAATCAGATAAAAAACCTCTTGATCATATTTGCTTATCACATTTATCAAATTATTTATCACAACTATCAATAATTTCACCACTTAAGCAATCATATCAATTTGATCATTTACCAACTTATCAACCTTATCAATTAGATCAAATACTTTCTCTAATAACTTCTTATCAATACTAGCAACCTCTGATAAACTTCTGATAAAACAACATAACCAATGTCTCAAAAATAATGCATGAAATGAAACATAAATAAGAACATCACATGAAAAATATTCCACACATGAACACCATAAGTTTTTGATGTTGAAACACAAATGGGAAAAACCATGGTGGGAGTTGGTACCCACAAGTATTTGCACTCTTTTGAAGTATGCCATATTAGGAGCTTACAATATGCCTTGTTAGGAGTCACCCAATTAAGGGATTTTCCTAGCAGCCCAGTTAGGAGCTTGATTACCTATTAGGATCAAACTTGTGAGAGGATTTAACACTCTTTTGAGAGATATCCTATTAAGGGACTTAAATGTTTAAGGCCTGTTAGGACCTACTCGGTTAAGGGATTTAATCTTGTAGCGTCCTAAAATTGCGACACTTGCAATTTCGACTGCATTTCGGTCTTCACGATGGCGACACAACATGGAACCTGAATGGAGACCCTGAAACCTGTTTATGACACTAAAAACTGCATTTTCTAGCACCCTGGCCTGAACCTCCTTTGCACCTTGCTGTCCTGGGAGGTGGGACCAGAGCGCCCAGCGCCTTGGTCCCCCAGGACCATGGCGCCCAGCGCCCTGGTCCCTGGGCCTATTTTGGGCTCGGTCTCCTATGGGGACTCGGGTCTTTTTTTTTGCAAATTGGAAAATAAACTTTCCTAGTCGGCCTAAGGTCGGGAAAATCAGTCTATCAGCCCTAATTGACAAGTATATAAACTACATTTTCCTCTCTCATTTGATATGATGGAAAAAGCGTGGAAACTATACTCAAGCATTCAAGCATTCAAGCATTCCTTCTAAGTCTCCATTCAAGGCTAAGTGTTGCATTCAAGACAAGGATTCAACCATTGAAGAGGAGATCACTTACTACATGCTACATACAACATACAAAAAACAACAACATCTATACCTTCGCACATAAGGATACAAACATCCTTACAACAAGGTATTAGTACTTGTTTTACATTACAATCATTTACATTTACAACAATTTCTCATTTCTTGGTTAATTCCAAAACCGAGGTTTGACCTAAAGGCAAACCCCTAATCCCTAACCCCCCAATCGTCTTCGCTTTTCTGTGTGTAGGTTGCAGGTACGCGGCTGAAATTGAAGATCTGGAATCCTTGTGCAGAGACGAATAGATCCCCCTTCGTTTCGTGGATTTTTCGGAGGACCGTGTGCACGCCGGGCGCCATCGTCCCGTCAACTTTTGCTCAAATTTGCAGGACAGTGCCGTATCGACATTTTACTGCTAATTCCAGGTCCGCAGCTTCATCCTATATCCCTATCTCAGTTTATAAGCGAATCTTTCTCACTTTCTATGCATGCCTAGCTTAATTCCCTTATCAACATTCTTTACAAAAGAGGGTAGCCTTGTTGTCTTAACCCTTGAAACTCATTTAGCATCCAATCTTGCATTGTGTGGGATTGGATCTTGTGAGTTTCAACCCCTCTTTTGAATGTAAAGTCTCCCCTAAGTGAAAATCATCAACCCTAGTGACCTCCCTTCTCTCTCCTTGGAGTCGGAAGAGGGGAGAGCAACTAGGGTTCGATCATTTTCTGCTTTACATTTTGGTGAACCCGACGTGAACATCCTTTCTGATTATTCATGATTAGATCTGAAAATTGATTCCTTGATTACATTTCCATGTTTGATCTTTTGCAAATTTTAGAGGTTGATTGCATAAAAACCCTAAAATTTCCTTTTAGTAATTGAACTTGTGAAATATTTAATTGTTAATGCTTGTTTCAGATCTGCCCCTCTATTACAAATTATCAATTCATATTTGTGCTTTAATTTTGAAAATTAAGTGGTTAAGTGTCAAAACCCTAATTTTTGAAACCCTCTTGATTCAACCTTTGTCCGACAATTTCACTGATCAAAACATCTCCAAATCAGCTGTAACTTTGGATTCCGCAATAAAATCACAATATCTTTCATCCCTGAAAATTTGGAAAAAAGTTGCGAGGACCGTGTGCACTCCGAGCGCCATCGTCCCTGACATTTTTTCTGAAATTTTGGGAGCAAGATCTTACTGTATTTTCCTGCTAAAATCCAGAATTTTGGCTGATTTTATCAAATATAACACTTTCAAAATTACAGTCAAAGTTGGTCTTGTGATTGCTTGGATTAAGGCTTCTAATCATTCAAAAATCATTGAAATTGAAATTTTGTGTCAAAATTGTGTTCTTACTGTCCTAAATCTGAAAAGTGTGTTTGCATTCATTCGAAATTTCAGTGCTTTATTCAAATTCTTGCAATTTGTGACTTTTGAAATTAAGTGCTTAATTACAACAACTTTGATTTCTGCTTTCAAAATTGAATTTTGCGTGAAATTGAGTCAACTTTTAAATTTCAAAACTTGCATTGCTTTTGACATTCCCTCTAAAATCATAAAATTCAAAATTTCAGTTTCCCTCTCTTTTTCAAAATTCAAATTTTGCATTTTTCGACAATCTGGGTAGGGTTCAATTTTGAGATTGCAACTTTAATTTGGCCTATCTACAGATCGTAAAATCACTCAATTTTTTCAGATTAGCTTTAAAATCATCATACCTTTCATCCCTGCAAATTTCAAAAAAAATTTGCAAGGACCGTGTGTACTCCGAGCGCCACGGTCCCGAACATTTTTTCTGAAATTTCGGGAGACTGTCATGATTGCATTTAACAGCTTAAATCTAGAAGATTGGCTGATTTCACTGAAAATTGCTGCCTCTAAAATTCAAAATTTTCTCTCTCTAGTGCATGAGTTTTACAACAATAAGCCCTACTTCCACTATTCCCGTTAGACGAAGCCGTAGAATTAAGTCTTTCCGAGGTTTAATTACTAAGGAGATGGAACCTAATTTGAATAGCCTTTTTAACGAGGACATGGGTAATTCCTCTAATCCTCCTAATGATGAAGAAGCTCTCCATGAGGTTTCTGTAGAACAACTTTCGAAATTGGATAACCAATTTGATGATTTTCACCAATGGATGTCTCATGAATACCCCGATAGTCAAGCTCTTCCTTTAATTGAGGGCCTAAAACGCATGCTTCAAAGTGATAAGAATGGAATTGATATTTTGCGTGGTATTGCACACATTGTGGATTTGAATGTGATGCCTATGAAGAGTTGTGCCAAATATTTAGGTTATACACAACCTCCCACTCAAGTCAATCATTCTATTCCTCTGACAACTTCCATTGCTAGCATACCTACCTTTACATCAAACATAATGACTACTTCTATACAAGATATTCCCCCTATGATCACCAGTCATGGGGGCAATCCTCCCTCTTCAATTAATCCTCTTCCTTCATTCAATCCGACTTCTTCATTCATTCCTTCAATGAGTGTTCCTATTACATCTCCGCAAATGAACATGATGCAAGGGGGCAATTCATTTAACCATTCCATTCCTCCTTGAAGTGTTCCTCCTGTCCAATCATCTCCTATGATTAACTATCATAGTGTCCCACCACCTTACTCTTTACCTTCTTTCAATAACATAACACCTCCATCTCAATCTAACACGTCTAATATGAATTCTTCGACTGAAGCGACCATTAACAATCTTGCACAAACTGTCTCCTCTTTACAACAACAAATTGCCTCTATGAGTCAATCTAAGTTTAGTGTGCCCACATTTGATGTTGCGAGCCCACTTTCTCTTGACATTGTTTGAGCTATCCCACCTAAACATGTTGAAATCCCGCATTTGGAGCTTTATAATGGTAAAGGAGATCCTCTAACACATGTTAAGACTTTTCAAACAATTTGTACTGATTTTGCTTATGACCAAAGGTTGCTTGCGAAACTATTCACTAGAACATTAAGAGACAAAGCCCTACAATGGTATTTCTCGTTGCCTTCTTATTCTATTACTTCTTTTGAACAACTTGCAAATGCTTTCATTCAACAATTTCAAAACAATATAAGTCCTAAAGTTACTTTGATTGATTTAATGCATTGTAAACAAGGTGTTAAAGAAAAAGTGACTGATTTCATTGGTAGATATAAGCATTTGTATGCTCAAATTTCTTTTCCAGTGCCTGACAATGATATTCAAAGAATCTTTATTTCTAATTTACAAAAAGATATTCGAGACAAACTTCTATTTTCTGAGTTTACTTCTTTCCAACAGTTGTGTGCAACTCTTCACAATTATCAATTGACTGTGAGTCAAATGGAACAATCACATCCTATGGCTCCGAGTGATAAGGGTGATAGCAGTCAACAACCATTTGGAAAGTTTAAACCGAATAGAGATTCTATCAAATTCAATGAAAACATCATCAACAACAATGTGAATGCAGCATCAGGTGTGCCTCCTATTTCTAAATTTTTCAAGAAAGAAAGAAAGTATACTCCTTTGAATGAATCATTGCATAGTATTATGAATAAGTTATTGGAACAAAATGTGCTTACTCTTCCTCCTATAAGGCAAATAGATCCTGCAAAGATTACTTCACCTTATTTTGATAACAAATCTTTTTGTCAATTTCATCGTCAGCCTGGGCATGATACTGAAAAATGTTTTTCTTTAAAGGGTAAAATTCAAGATTTGATTGATAATAATACTATTTCTGTCTCTGGAGTGAATGATAAAGGCAACACATCTGTAGCTCCTCCTAACCAAAATCTTCAGATTTTTACTGATCCATTACCTTCCCATACCTCTAATGCGATTGAGACTAATGATTCCTCTTTATCATCTGATGGTCTTGTGTCTATGACTCCGAATGTGATTAACTTTGTAGAGCAGCAAGAAAACCCTAAAGAACCTTCCATCACATTTGATTCTAGTGAAACTATCAGGGCACCTGATGGTCCTTTATACATAGTTGTAAAAGTCAAGAATACACCTTGCCGTGGAGTGCTTATTGATCCTTCGTGCATGGTTAATGTTATTACCAAAGAATTTCTTTTTACTTTGCAATTGAATCAAGTGATCTATGACAAAACAGATGTGACTGTGAAATTATTTGATGCATTTTCTTCTCCTGCAATTGGTTCTATTACATTACCTATTGAAGTTCATAACAAATCCCTTGATGTGAACTTTGCTATTATTCCTTCATCCGAACAATTTCGTGTGAAGCTTGGCTATCCTTGGCTATCTTCCATGAAAGCTATTGCTTCTCCTATTCATAAGTGCTTAAAATTTCCCCATAATGGTGAAGTTGTTACTGTCAATCATAGTCTCTTTAAACCAGCTGAAAGAACTTCTAGTGTTCCTATTGATTACTTTTGGCCTAAACAATTCCAATCTCTTCCTCCACGAAGTGATCATCTTTTCAAATCTTATCAAAAGTGGAAAACAGATATGATCCTATCTTTAAGTGAACCTAGAACACCCAAACTTGATATTCCTATCGTTCTTGAGAAGGAAGTTCTTCCTTTGAAAGATAAAACTAATGTCTTTCCTCAAGAAGATTCCCAACCCATCCCTATGGATGTGACTATGTCTATGCCTAATAAACCTTCTAAAAGTAGACCTATACCTCCTCGTCATGATGGACTTGGTCTCCTTCCTAAACCAAAAATTCCTCCTTTATATGGAGCAGTTCCTCCTCCTTCTTTTTATAGAGAGAAGAGACCTTCTTCTCCTATTATCCAACCTAAGAGACCACAACCTAAACACCCAAGTGATAGGGATGAGAACATTCCTCCTCCTCAATCTTATCCACTTCCTACTAGGACTAGACGAAATCGTTCTGCACGTGAACGTCGACGAAAGCGTCGTCTTAGAGCTCAAGTAGCCGCTTCTCAAACTTTGCAATCTCCAAAAACACCTTCAACAAGCATTATTCCATTTTCTCCTTAGCCGGAAATTGAGCCTAAATCTCCTAAACATAAGATGCATGATGATCTTGATCCTGTGCGAGTTAAAGATCCTATTTTTATAAATCTTGATGATGATATAGATGAAAATGTTATTCATGATGAAAATGTTACTTCTCTTGCTTTTGATAGTGAATATGAACTTGTTGATATTGATAACCATTTATCTAACGAATTTTCTAAAGCACTTATCCTAGCTCCTAGACAAGAACAACGTGGCTTGGAACATGAACATAGCCCTTGTTTGGATCTTGTGATAGCTCCATCTGGTGTGTTGGATGTTCCTCCTCTAGCATGTTCCCTGCCTTCCCGAAACATTGATCAGCAAGATCGGGGGGTAGATGACGTGCTAGACTAGTTCATTAGCATAGCAAATTCTCTCCTCCTCTCTTTTGTTATTTCTTCTATGTGTTATTCTCATTCTTCTATTTGTTGTCCTTAGTGTTGTCTACTTGAGGACGATGCAAAGCATTGAGATCTCTGTTGGTCTCTCTCATGTTGACTCAAAAGACACATGTGTTCCCTTCTTCTAGGTGACCTTCCTTGATTAGGGGAATGAAGAACAATTATGCATACATACATATGATATATATACATGACTTATCATACAGCATACTGACCCCGAGGAAAGCGAAGTCACCTCATGCTTTGTGTTTTGTATCTATTATCCTTGGGTTTATCTCACACTTGGGGGCTAAATCTTTGTGATAACGTGCTCCTTTCCTTTCTCATTTCTTATGTGTATCACTACGTTAAAACAATCACCCCCGTTGAGGCGTGTGTGATTGCTTTAACGTAGGGGGGCATACACCCTGTCTATCCCTTCAGGATACTTGAAAATTTCTTGGCGAACTTAGCTTTGCCTTGAAAATTTTCGGTATTTCTCTTGCATGACTCATAGTGAGGGAGCCTTACTACTGACAGTCATGGTTCTCCCTCGTGATCTTCCCTTTTAATTTGTCAATCGAAGTCGTAAGATCCTTAGTCCACTGGGGGCTTGGTGTATCTTGCCTCCTTGACGTGGTGAAAGTCTTTCAATGTTGTTTCCTTGTACTTTACCGGAAGTATGAGCATACATACTCCCGCTAAAGTGGGGGTTAAATGTAGCATCCTAAAATTGTGACACTTGCAATTTTGACTCCATTTCGGTCTTCACGATGGCGACGCAACACGGAACCTAAATGGAGACCCCGAAACCTATTTATGACACTAAAAACTGCATTTTCTAGCACCCTGGCCTGAACCTCCTTTGCACCCTACTGTCCCGGGAGGTGGGACCAGAGCGCCCAGCGCCCTGGTCCCCCAGGACCATGGCACCCAGTGCCCTGGTCCCTGGGCCTATTTTGGGCCCGGTCTCCTATGGGGACTCGGGTCTTTTTGTTTGCAAATTGGAAAAAAAACTTTCCTGGTCGGCCTAAGGTCAGGAAAATCAGTCTATCAGCCCTAATTGACAAGTATATAAACTACATTTTCCTCTCTCATTTGATATGATGGAAAAAGCGTGGAAACTATACTCAAGCATTCAAGCATTCAAGAATTCAAGCATTCAAGCATTCCTTCTAAGTCTCCATTCAAGGCTAAGTGTTGCATTCAAGACAAGGATTCAACCATTGAAGAGGAGATCACTTACTACATGCTACATACAACATACAAAAAACAACAACATCTATACCTTCGCACATAAGGATACAAACATCCTTACAACAAGGTATTAGTACTTGTTTTACATTACAATCATTTACATTTACAGCAATTTCTCATTTCTTGGTTAATTCCAAAACCGGGGTTTGACCTAAAGGCAAACCCCTAATCCCTAACCCCCCAATCGTCTTCGCTTTTCTGTGTGTAGGTTGCAGGTACGCGGCTGAAATTGAAGATCTGGAATCCTTGTGCAGAGACAAACAGATCCCCCTTCGTTTCACGGATTTTTCGGAGGACCGTGTGCACGCCGGGCGCCATCGTCCCGTCAACTTTTGCTCAAATTTGCAGGACAGCGCCGTATCGACATTTTACTGCTAATTCCAGGTCCGCAGCTTCATCCTATATCCCTATCTCAGTTTATAAGCGAATCTTTCTCACTTTCTATGCATGCCTAGCTTAATTCCCTTATCAACATTCTTTACAAAAGAGGGTAGCCTTGTTGTCTTAACCCTTGAAACTCATTTAGCATCCAATCTTGCATTGTGTGGGATTGGATCTTGTGAGTTTCAACCCCTCTTTTGAATCTAAAGTCTCCCCTAAGTGAAAATCATCAACCCTAGTGACCTCCCTTCTCTCTCCTTGGAGTCGGAAGAGGGGAGAGCAACTAGGGTTCGATCATTTTCCGCTTTACAAATCTAATGCAACTGTTAGGGAACAACATTAAGAAAATGATCTGTTACTTGCACTTATCTGCTTTCTCAATTAGATCCAGTTATGCTCAACACTCTGCAACTCTTAGGCAGATCTCACACTTCACTTGGATGGCTCAACACATTCTCTAAGACCATCGACACAATGAACATCAACTGTGTCAACATAAATAGCCATCTTAACTAGTTCGGCCACTAAACCCTAAATCACATCATGAATTACAATACAGATTATAAGAGATCATCTTAGATCAATTACATCGAATTACAATGCAATATCAACCGTTGGTTGATCGTAACTCATCACAAAATCTGTTGTGTACCAAAGTCAAACCTTAAAACACTCTACTAAGCATTTTGCAGATTCCCAAGAAATTCTTCCTTAATTCGCTCCAAAAGAACATTCAAATATTTTCATGTGGGTTGTGTCATGTTATCTCCTCATGTAGACTCACCGTCAATAACTGTCATATAAAAAATTATTACCGGTTTGATGATATCTTCACTGGTCCTTAAACCCTACTAAAACCTTAGCAAAAATTCATCAAAAATTTAAAACACGCCTTCCGGTAATCATCACAAGATGTGGTTATGGATAGATTCTCCTTTCCATGATACAAGTTCACCATTCAAACCTCAAATCACCAAAAATTAGCAATCGCTCGATTCAAGCAAAACATTTTAGTTTTACCAGTTAAAGTCCTATTTCACAGACTTTAGTTCTCTGCCAGTAAACCCTGTCTTCAGTAAAAAAAATCACTTAGATGACACACCAAACATCAGAAAACATTAGTGATCATCATAAAAAATTATTTCATATCAGTTTCCATCAATGACAACGCAAATAACTGATCATGCCATCTAACCACAAAATCTCAAGCTTCTTATCCTCTACCAGTTTAGTCATTATCCTTCAACTGCATCACCTGCATCATCTCATCTGCATCAGTTATGCCAAATGCCAAGAGAGGATGATGAGTTGGAGGTGCCATGTCATGCTTTGATGCATCTTCTTGCCATAAGAGATGGTCAATGTCAGATTGACTAATATGAATTGTGCGATATGCCATCATGGAGAAAATCAATGGTCAAGTTTCAAACTTGGTTCAAATACAAATTCGAGCCATTTACCACTCGTGCGAGCAGTAATGGTGGACAAGACATTGCCTCTTTATTTCAGAATGATAATAAAGACCTTTTTAGGATCATTCTTGATTTACAAAGCAATTCAGTAGTGACCAGAAGGTGATTCCAGATCCAAAGGAGATTTGAATGGGTTCTTGTAGTGCAGAATTGAGGTTCACCTAGTGCGTATAAAGCAATAAGTTGTCAAATTCCCCTTCTATGTTTTCAAAGGCATTGAAAGCTATGAATTGCGTGAAATTATGGTGAAAGGATTGTGAATTGTTGTAGGGTTAAAAAATATTGGCATAAAAAGGGTGAGATTTTTTGTTTTCTGTGATTGAGATTCTTAAGTCTTGTGTTAAGCCCTAGTTTCCCTCCTCCATTTGTCGCTAATTGTTAGAAAGGGCCCTAATCATGTAGGATGGCTTCCTCATAAAACCACTCATGACAAACAAGTATTTGAAAAGGAATTTGTTTGACAACTTTCTTGACTAATTGAAACCCTCAACAAATGATAAGTATTAGGGGCAGAGGCTTATATAAGGTAAAACCCTAGGAGAAGGGTTGGTTGATAAAGCATATACTATTTCCGATGTTAGGGTACCCATGGCTAGGGTGGATATGTTTAAATAATTGTATGGACAAAGGAATTTGTAGTCTCCATTCTCAAGTGCATGGAAATATGACTTGGGCAAGTTAGTGGTGCCCAATGTGTTCATGGACATCGACCTTCTCAAGGAAATTGCAGACATATATGACCCTGTCTCAAGAGTAATAAGGGGGGATGATGAAGAAGTTTTGTTGACAATCGAAAATGAGGAGTTCCAAGAAATTTTTTATTTGTATGAATCGTCTGCCATCTTGGTTCAAGTGGATTTAAATGAAATAAAGGTTGAGTACTATAGAATGAAATATTTTATCAGATCCAACCTTCTCCCAACCCATTTGGTGAAATTAGGAGACACAACATGCCACATTGGCCCAAGTTTAGTGGAGCCTTTTCCTATTGGTGTTTTCACCAAATATTTCTAGGCCACTTTCTTTTCTCTGTGCTAGGTTCTAGGTTTCAACCCTATCAGAGTAATGCCACCGGATTTCATGTATATGGCTATTTAGATTCAACATCCTGATTTTGTAGTGATTTTTGATTTTGTATCATATCTTAAAGAAAAATTCATGAGGGATTGCTAGATATTAAGAATGATGTATTTAACTATCATTTTTATTGGTACTCATTGTTAATGCATATGTTCTTATATAGAAATATAGATTATTTTGAAGGTACCATGAATCTTAGAAGAACAATTGATAATGTTGAGATATCGGTGCAACTATGGAGTAAGGATATGTCATGGGACAGGAAGGAGGCCAGTTTTGTGAGATTTGATAATGGTTTTGCTTCCAGATTGAGGCAAAGATTGACAGTGAATCCACCAAGGATTCCTACATAGCTACATGATTTTCTAAGACCAAAGGAAAGGCTGCCACTGATGAAAATTGAGCATAATTTGGGGGACATTATCCCTTATCCGGTCAGCACAGTTATTAGAGTTTATGGTTTCCTTTCTCAGCCACATGTACTACCTTTTGATGTTCCTTTGAGGTTAGGTTTTACTAAAGTAAAATGGCAAATAGGTTGTATTCATGACAAGTAATTGAAAGATAAGGGTAAGGGAACTATTTTCCCTGATTACACTGTTATTCCATACTTTCCAATTATGAAAGGGGGGTATGTGCATTTTGATAAACTCTTTGCACCATATCACTTGGGGGTCAGCATAGTCAGGCATAGTGACCCAGAGGGATTCTACAATATTTTTAGGCAAAGAATAAAAGGAGATTCATTGCCTCATGAGCACAATTTTCCTGAAGATAATTAGAAAAGAATTTGATTTCACCACCCAAGATTGGAGGAAGGAAAAGTGGATAGCTTTCAGGAAGCTATGGACAATTATATAGAAAATGGATCCTAGTTATGATCCATTAAGAAACTTCACTCCATTCTATGCCAAAATGGATTTTGTTATGAACAATTTTGATAAGCCGATTCTTGCATTGAAAGAGAAGTAAACCAGACTTGAGGAAACCCACAACCATTAAGTTGAAAGAAGAAGAGTGCAACAACCTACACCCATCACACCTGAAGAAGCAACCCTAATTCACCGAATGAGGATGAAACATCCAGGTTCACCTCTTCCTCCACCTCATAGGACAGATGTGCTAGAAGAAACTAGACCTAGTTATGTGCTCCCTCCAAGGGGTGGTATTGTGATAAAAAGAATAATAGATGAGGAGAGTAGTGAATAAGAGAGTGGCAATAGTAGTGACAATGGAAAGTTGGTGAGAAAGAAAGGAAAGAAAATAATGAAGGTAGAGCTAGCCCCAAGGGTGCAGGTTAGACCTTTAAAAGGGATAAAGATAATTGATCTTGAAGATTCAGATAAGAGTCCCTCACCACTAGATGTGCCTTTTTCACCTCCAAGACAAGTTGAAGAGCAAGGACGCGAGCAAAATATGGAGGAACAATAAGATGAGGATGCCATTGAAATTACAAATGTAGAAATGCAGATTGGTATTCATCCCATGCCACCCACTCTAGAATTAGACCTCACTCCTCTGGATGTTCAGGGAAGAGCTTTTAGAGATGCTAGGAAGAAGGCATGTGATAAATTTCTTGAGGATGAAGCTTTTGTAAAAATCCTGACATTTCTTTAATTGGTGTGCAAGATGAAGATAGATGAATATAAGAGGAGTGCTGAGAGGATTTCCCAAAGACCAGACAAGTCTGACCAGGAAAATTAAGAAGAAGTCAAGAGTGAAATGATGGAGGAATTTAAACTAATCACAGTAGATGAAGGCAAAATGGTTGTAAATCAGGTTGGTATTTTGATTCTACCTGAATGGGACATAATTGATGTAGTGTTTTTTGATGCAATCAGAAAATCAAAAGACCAACAATTCAGTTCAAAAGAAGAAGCAAGGTTGGCATTAAAAGGATCGGATTTTGTAGATGATTATGTAATCTTGGTGATATGGTCACTAGAAAAGGGGCCTAGGAGGCCTGATATAAATCCAAACCTAAAATAAACCTCATTGTAAAGAGAGCCTAAGATACATCAAATGTTGAGGCCTCAAAATTAATTGTTGATGCGGCCAAATTGGCCCATGAAACTTCAAAAAAGGAGGCTAATGAAAACTAGGAACTAATGAAGAAATTTGAGAAGCTTTTTAATGATTAGAATGCAGTTCAACAAAGATGTGTGGAGATACAAACTAAAGTTCAGCTTCTTAAGCATAAACAACTAGGAGCACCTTCTTCAGTTCCTTCAATTGCATCAGTCCCGTAAACATCCAGATCTCCGTCAGTCTCACATATAGATGCGCCAGTCCAGTTTCACAGTGAGAGTGATAATCTAATCACACCACTAGTACCATATTGGTGCAGGAGCACCTAGCTTCATTTCATCGCATGTTTGATAGCAGGTTTGATTTTTATTAGTCTTGAGTTGGAAAGTTTGTCTAAGATGTTTTTGAGTTGTTCTAAGTTGTTTGGATGAGTTTTGAACTCATTGTGTGGTCATGTTTCCTGTTTTCATCTTTTTGCTCAAAGTTGCCAGTTTGGAGTTGCCTGGCAAAATGTTGGGAAAAGTGAGTTTTCAATGTGTTTTTGATTTGAAAAGTTTTTAGACATGCTTTGTGTTTGGTTTTTAGGTGTGAGTAGTGTTCTTAGGTGATTGGTAGTCTTTGAGGTCAACCTTGCATCATCTAGACATTAAAAGTTGTCATTTTAGACATGAAAATGTAAAATTTGAGTGCTCTTCGACATGTACATATCCGTATAGGAGGATAACTAACTTGTAAAGGTATTTATTCTCCTACTCTAACCATTGTAAGGGTTGATTTTGTGGAGATATGAAGCATTTTGAAAGTTTGCACTAGTTTTTATCTTGTTTTCCTGTAAGCTTTAACTCCATGTGAGTAGCAGTCCGTACACCTGCTGTACTTGGCCATACTGTTCTTACATTTTCAAGTTCTCTTATGTTTCCTAAAAATTTTCCCTTTGGTGGCATCAAATTTCATTAAGTTTTGAGTTCTTAGCAAAATTAATTGGTTTTGACAGTTTCACTGCCTTGTCTAGGAATTTGGCAAGGATGCTTGACCAACTTGGCTTCTTGAAGCCCTAAATGTTCATGGCTTCCCAAGAACCAGTTGGTCAAATTGTAAGACATGTAAATACATGTTTTTATTTCAAAATTGCAGGTGCAAGAAGTTTTGTGGCCAGGGAGCCCTAGGCAAGTGTGGCATTTGGCTAAGGTCTTTGAAGAAGTTTGATGCTTTGCTCTTCTATAGAAAATGCATTCATCTGGTGGATAGACCTGTTTTGATGTTCAAGTTGTATGTGAAAGAAAAGAGGCTTTCTAAGCCATATAAAGATGGTTGCACTTTTCAGTTTGTGAAAATTGTGTAAAAAAATAGTGAGTCACTGTTTTGGTGTTGGTTTCCACTCATTTGCTTACTCTCCACCATACATTGGTGCTTGTAAAACCTTGTATCTCCTTTTATTTGTTTGCAAAAAAGAAAAAGGAGTGGTCTTTGACCCTGCCCATGGGTTTTGAGTTTGCCAAGATCAATTAATGATCCTTTAGGCAAAGTTGAAACGCCCAGCTGGCTATAATAGTCAATTATGATTGATTTTTGCATTTTAAGTTGAGTTGTTTATGCAATCTTCCTCTTCCAAATAGTAGGTATGAAGGTCAACAAACATTCAAAGATAGACCATTGATCAAAGGCATCAAACAGACCTTTGAAAAAGATTTTTGACAGTGGTAAATGCAGGTTGAAGTGAAAATGCAGTGAAAGAGGAAAAGTGCAGTGATAACAAGTTTTGACAATGAATGATTCATTGGTTTGTAATTGCCTAATGCCTTTTTGTGTAGGGCTAATTTGGTTCTCCTTTGTCACTAATGTTGGACATGTTTACATGTTTTGAATGAAATTGGCACTCATGCAATGATATGTTTGTGGAAGCAAGAAAGGAAAAAGTTGTAAATGTTGCACACTCCTTATGAGCATCTTTTGTAAAATCTTGTTCTCTAACCTTTGAAGGTGTAAAAATGCTTTATTTTGGCCTAATTAGTATGTGGCATGGTAGAACTAAGGTTGCATGATTCACATTGAAGGTTTCTAGCTTGTAAGTTGATTCTTGCTGTCAAAACCCTAGTAAACCCTTCTTTTTACACCCATTTTTGGGACAGTCATGGAGGAGGTCTAATGGACCCTAAGAATTAGAAAATCCTCAAGAACTTCCAAAAGGGTATCAAAATATAAGGTTCTTTTTGTTTGGAAGTCCATCGTTGGAGCAGGATGAGCACAAAACCCCAAAAGGAGGGCTAATTCCTTGTAGTCCATACTCCCTCGGTGACAAAGAAGTCATGTGAATCCTTTGGGAAGAAATGAGAGAGGAATACTAGCCTTGTGGAAGTCACTTTCAGGTATCCAAGTGGCTTCAGATGCTGGTTGATCCTTCCACTTGATCAAATGTTCAAAGTAGTCATGCTGTCTAGTCTTCTTGATGATTCTGTAATCAAGTACCTGTTTAGGAATGGGAAAAGAAGAAGAGGGGAGAGATAGATCAGAAAGGGAATGTGAAATGTCTGAATCTCTTTGAGTCTCTTCTAGAGGCTTCCCCTTGAAAGGTACCAAATCTGCAACATTAAAGATATGAGACAAGGAAACATGAGCAGGTAAATCAATCTTATAAGCATTAGGACCATACTTAGCCAAAATCCTGCAAGGCCCTATTCTTATCATCTGTAACTTGGTAGGAACTCCCTTTTGGAATCTATACTTGTTGAGATGCACCATCACAAAATCTCCAACTGAGAATTGGACATCCCTCTTTGAAGCATCCACCCTTGCCTTGACTCTTGCTATGGTGTCCTGCAAAGACTGCTTAACCTGTTCATGGATCTCTTTCAGAGACTATGCCATATCCTCTATTGTCCCACTAACATGTTGCAAGTTAGTCACATCATGTAACTCAAAAACACCTTTTCGATGCATACCATAAACAATCTAAAATGGACTCTTACTAGTGGATCTGTTTACACTATCATTATAGGCAAATTCTGCCTGTGGAATGAGCTGATCCTAGCTTTGTCCATACTCCTTGGTGAGACATCTGAGTAGATTACCCAATGTTCTATTCACCACTTCTATTTGGCCATCTATTTGTGGATGGTAAGCTGAGCCAAAAGACAAGTTAGTACCCAATTTCTTCCACAAAGTCTTCCAAAAATGACCCAAAAAACTTAACATCTCTATCTGACACAATGCTAGATGGAAAACCATGTATCCTGAAAACTTCTTTAAAGAAAAGGAAAGCAATATGACTAGCATCATTAGTAGTTTTGCAAGGTATAAAGTGAGCCATTTTTCTAAATCTGTCAACAACCACAAAAATACTATCATACCCTGCTTTTGTCTTTGGTAAACCTACAACCAAATCCATGTTGATGCACTCCCATGGCCTAGAAGGAATGGGAAGTGGCTGATATAAACCAGCATTAGTGCCATTACCTTTGGCCTTCTGACATACCATACACTTCTCAACATACCTTCTAACATCTCTCTGCATCTTTGGCCAGTAATAGAAGCATTGAACCAACTCTAAGGTCTTATTGAGACCAAAATGGCCACTCAAACACCCATTGTGTTTCTCTTGGATAAGATTTTCTCTCATGGAACCTTTAGGAACACATAGCTGTCCTCCCCTGAACAACAAACCATTTTGCAATGTATAGTCAACATACTCACTATGGAAATGATTCTAAAAAATGTGACAAACTTTATAAGCAGCAACAAAATCATCATCATTAGGATACAAATCTTGAAAGCAATCAATACAAATACTCTTAACTTGAATCTCCTAAATAGTCAACAGTCTCCTACTCAAAGCATCAGCTACTTTGTTACATTGGCCTTTCTTGTGCTTAAGAGTAAAAGTATATTCTTGTAGGTATTCTACCCATTTCACATGCCTATGGTTGAGTTTATTCTGAGAATTCAAAAAATTGACTGCCTGGTTGTCTGTATACACAACAAACTCTTTAGGAAGCAAGTAATGCCTCCACTTCCTAAGTGCCTGCACTAATGCATATAACTCTAAATCATAGGATGAGTACTTTTTCTTTGCATCATTCAATTTCTCACTAAAGAAAGCAATTGGTCTATTATCCTGACTCAAGACTGCACCTATTGCAAGATGATTGGCATCACATTCTATAGTAAAGAGCTTATCAAAATTAGGAAGGATTAACACTGGCTGTGTAACAACTCTAGTTTTGAGTAACTCAAACCCCTTATTGGCTGCTTCTGTCCATTGAAAATTAACCTTATGACCACCCTTTATTGTATCTAACATGGGTACACAAATTTCATTGAACCCTCTGATAAACTTTCTGTAAAACTGGGCTAGACCATGAAAACTCCTAACTGCACTGGCTGATTGTGGGGTTAGCCAACTTGTTATGGCTGCAACTTTAGATTGATCCATCTTAAGATCTCCACTGGACACAACAAAACTAAGATAGACTAGCTCTTGCTTCATAAAATCACATTTCTCAAGATTTATGGTTAACTGCTCATCAGATAATCTTTGCAAAACAATGGCTAAGTGTTTCAAATGCTCCTCTTTAGTCTTACTAAAAATGAGAATATCATCTAAGTAGACTACCACAAACTTACCAAGAAAATCCTACAATACTTCATTCATTAACCTCATAAAGGTACTGGGAGCATTAGAGAGTCCAAAAGGCATAACCAACCATTCATAAAGACCCTCATTTGTTTTGAAAGCAGTTTTCCACTCATCACCCTCTTTTATTCTTATCTGATGGTAACCACTCTTTAAGTCTGTTTTTGTGAAATACCTTGCACCCCCTAAACAATCCATCAAATCTTCTATCCTGGGAATAGGGAATCTGTACCTTATTGTGATTTTGTTTATGGCTATGGAGTCTGTGCATAGTCTCCATGTTCCCCCTTTCTTACGTGCTAACACTGTAGGTACGACACAAGGACTTATACTCTTTCTTATTAATCCTTGATCCAACAACTCTTGAATCTGCCTAGCTACCTCTTTGTTCTATTCAAGATTCATCTTATAAGCTGCTTTGTTTGGCAAAGAAGCTCCTGGTATAAAGTCAATCTGATGACTAATGGCTCTAGGAGGAGGTAATGTTGCTGGTTGTCCATCACTGATGATGTCCTTAAAGTTATCAAGAATTTGCTGCACTTCTTATGGGATCTCAACTTGTTTTTCTTTCTTCTCCTCCTTAGGTTTCACTACAAGTGCATAACCAATCCCATCTCCCTCTTTCATGGTTTGGATGAACTCTTTTTCATTGACTAATAACACTTTAGGTGCCTGTGGTTTGTTGTTCTCTGTCTCTTCACTAAGGGACTATATTTTGTAGACAATGCCATTCTTTTGAAAGGAATATGTGTTTTTTTCACCATCATGGTGTGCCTTTTTGTCAAATTGCCAAGGTCTACCCAATAGTAGATGGCAAGAATCCATAGGAAGGATGTCACATAGTATCCTATCCTTATATTCACCTATGTTGAATTCTATCCATGCTTGTTCATTAACTAGGACATGTTGCCCCTTGTTTAACTAGGTTACCTTGTAGGGTTCACTATGCCTCATTCTAGGTAGGTTCAATTTGCTAACAACCTCCTTTGAGATAATGTTATCTATGGAACCTGAATCTATAACCACCTTACATACCTTGCCTAAGATTTTGCACTTGATCCTGAACAATGCTCTTCTCTGAGACACTTCACACTTGTGAGGTTCTTGCATCAATACTTTCCTCATCATTAGAGTCTCACCATCTTCGGGTGCTAGGTTCATTGCTGGAGTTCTTGTACTACTTCCTTCCTCCTGAACATAGTTCACTCTCTTTTCACCTCCATGGGAAGAACTAAGCTTTTCTAGACACCTATAAGTAGGATGACCCAATTTCTGATAGTTATAGCATTTCATGGTGGAGAAGTAAGACCCTCTACCTGGTCCACTAGATCTACCCCTTCCTGGGTTGCTTGATCCCCTACCTCTATAGTTGGGCTTTCTCTGAGAATCCCCACTTTGCTCTATAAGTTCAAATTCTCCCTGGGACCTTTGATCTATGTGTCTTTCCCAAAACTACCTCTATGGCCTCTACCATCTTTGCCTCTTCCTTTACCTCTGTTATGCTGCTCTTGCTTCTTCCTACTCCTTTCCTCTACCTTAAGTGCAAGTTGATAGCACTTCTGGACTGTTGTAGGACACAACAAACTTAACTCTTCCTGAATGTCCCATCTCAAGCCATTGAGATACCTAGCAACCTTGACATTTTCATCCTCTTGGATCTTTGACCTAAGGCATAGATTCTGAAACTCCTCAGTGTAGCTACTGACATCTAACTCTTTTTGCCTAAGGTTTTTCCTTTTCCTATGAAGTTGTATTTCATAATCCTCAGGAATGTAAGTCTCTCTAATCTTGGACAACATTCCCTTCCAAGTTTCTATGGGCTTTTTGCCCTCTTTCTCACATTCATCCTGAATGAACTTCCACCATGTTAAGGCAGCTCCTCTCAATCTAGACTTAGCCACCTTCACTTTTTGGGCCTTTGTCACACCATCACATTCAAAATGGTTCTCAAGACCCTCAATCCACTCCATGACCACTTTTGGGTCCATTTTACCACCGAATAGTGGGACTCCTTCTAGTGTTCTCCAACTCATGGCCTTCAAATCTTTCAAAAAGGGTTCATTCTCTATCACAGGGTCTGGTAGAGGGACTTCATCCTCTATAGCTAATAGCTTACCCCTGTCTTCTGTTCCATCTATCTTATTGCTGGCTTCATCTACCTTCACTTCTACTTCTCCCAATTTCTGCTCTAGGAGGTCTAGCTTCACTCTGAGTAACCTATTTTCTTCTTCGTGATCTTCCATTTTCTTAGCTAACTCTGCATTTGTCACCATGGTTGCCAAATTGCTACTTCTTCCCAAGTGTAACTGAGCTCTGATACCACTATGATAGGGAGGTAGGGCAAGGGGGTTGCCCAATTAGGCTTGTATTTTTACCAAGTGATAGGTACTTTGCTAGTTTCAAGGTGTAGTCACCAAAATCAGAGTGCAAAAAGCTTATAGGCAACCTAGCAACTCTCCTTGATCCACCTCCCTAAGTCAAACATTCCCTGGTTGCTCAAGGGCTTCAACTCCATTGTTTTAGGCTTTGTCATCTAACACCTTACCATCTCAATAGGAATTCATTTCCTCTATCCCTGACCTATTCTCTGACTGCACAAGGTCTCCTCTTGATGAATTACTAGTTTGTGTCAAGCTCTACCCCCATGGCTGTCTTTGGTCTTTTATGGTTTGGAGCATAGTAATCCTTCGCAAGTGCTACAAACTGACTTATGGAGTCTATCTCACCAAATGTGTTAAATGCATGCAATATTGACTTGTTTCAAAGTGATTTTATGGGTTTTATGCTTTGCAACTTCCTTTGTGTACCCGATTTGACAAAAAAAACATATTTTAGGCCTAAAACGGGCTACAAGGAATTAGCCCTCCTTTTGGGGTTTTGTGCTCATCCTGCTCCAACGATGGACTTCCAGACAAAAAGAACCTTATATTTTGATACCCTTTTGGAAGTTCTTGAGGATTTTCTAAGTCTTAGGGGCCATTAGACCTCCTCCATGACTGTCCCAAAAATGGGTGTAAAAAGAAGGGTTTACTAGGGTTTTGACAGCAAGAATCAACTTACAAGCTAGAAAGCTTCAATGTGAATCATGAAACCTTATTTCTACCATGCCACATACTAATTAGGCCAAAATAAAGCATTTTTACACCTTCAAAGGTTAGAGAACAAGATTTTACAAAAGATGCTCATAAGGAGTGTGCAACATTTACAACTTTTTCCTTTCTTGCTTCCACAAACATATCATTGCATGAGTACCAATTTCATTCAAAACATGTAAACATGTCCAAAATTAGTGACAAAGAAGAACCACAATAGCCCGACACAAAAAGGCATTAGGCAATTACAAACCAATGAATCATTCACTATCAAAACTTGTTATCACTGCACTTTTCCTCTTTCACTGCATTTTCACTTCAACCTGCATTTACCACTGTCAAAAATCTTTTTCAAAGGTCTATCTAATGCCTTTGATCAATGCTCTGTCTTTGAATGTTTGTTGACCTTCATACCTGCTATTTGGAAGAGGAAGATTGCATAAACAACTCAACTTAAAATGCAAAAATCAGTCATAATTGACTGTTACAGCCAGCTGGGCGTTTCAACTTTGCCTAAAGGATCATTAATTGATCTTGGCAAACTCAAAACCCATGGGCAAGGTCAAAGACCACTCCTTGTTCTTGTTTGCAAACAAATAAAAGGAGATACAAGGTTTTACAAGCACCAATGTATGGTGGAGAGTAAGCAAATGAGTGGAAACCAACACCAAAACAATGACTCACTGTTTTTTAACACAATTTTCACAAATTGAAAAGTGCAACCATCTTTATCATGGCTTAGAAAGCCTCTTTTCTTTCACATACAACTTGGGAAAAGTGAGTTTTCAATGTGTTTTTGTCTTGAAAAGTTTTTAGGCATGCTTTGTGTTTGGTTTTTAGGTGTGAGTAGTGTTCTTAGGTGATTGGTAGTCTTTGAGGTCAACCTTGCATCATCTAGTCATTAAAAGTTGTCATTTTAGACATGGAAATGTAAAATTTGAGTGCTCTTAGACATGTACCTATCCGTACAGAAGGATAACTGTATTGTAGAGGTATTTATTCTCCTGCTCTAACCATTGTAAGGGTTGATTTTGTGGAGATATGAAGCATTTTGAAAGTTTGCACTAGTTTTTATCTTGTTTTCCTCTAAGCTTTAACTCCATGTGAGTAGTAGTCCGTACACCTGTTGTACTTGGCTGTATTGTTCTTACATTTTCAAGTTCTCTTATGTTTCCTGAAACTTTTCCCTTTGGTGGCATGAAATTTCATTAAGTTTTGAGTTCTTAGCAAAATTAATTGGTTTTGACAGTTTCACTGCCTTGTCTAGGAATTTGGCAAGGATGCTTGACCAACTTGGCTTCTTGAAGCCCTAAATGTTCATGGCTTCCCAAGAAATAGTTGGTCAACTTGTAAGATATGTAAATACATGTTTTTATTTCAAAAATGTAGGTGCAAGAAGTTTTGTGGCCATGGAGCCCTAGGCAAGTGTGCCATTTGGCTAGGGTCTTTGAAGAAGTTTGATGCTTTGCTCTTCTATAGCAAATGCATTCATCAGGTGGACAAAATTGTTTTGATGTTCAAGTTGTATGTGAAAGCAAAGAGGATTTCTAAGCCATGATAAAGATGGTTGCACTTTTTAGTTTGTGAAAATTGTGTAAAAATACAGGGAGTCACTATTTTGGTGTTGGTTTCCACTCATTTGCTTACTCTCCACCATACATTGGTGCTTGTAAAACCTTGTATCTCCTTTTATTTGTTTGCAAAAAAGAACAAGGAGTGGTCTTTGACCCTGCCCATGGGTTTTGAGTTTGCCAAGATCAATTAATGATCCTTTAGGCAAAGTTGAAATGCCCAGTTGGCTATAACAGTCGATTATGACTGATTTTTGCATTTTAAGTTGAGTTGTTTATGCAATCTTCCTCTTCCAAATAGCAAGTATGAAGGTCAAAAAACATTCAAAGATAGAGCATTGATAAAAGGCATCAAGCAAACCTTTGAAAAAGAGTTTTGATAGTGGTAAATGTAGGTTGAAGTGAAAATGCAGTGAAAGAGGAAAAGTGCAGTGATAACAAGTTTTGATAGTGAATGATTCATTGGTTTGTAATTGCCTAATGCATTTTTGTGCAGGGATAATGTGGTTCTCCTTTGTCACTAATGTTGGACATTTTTACATGTTTTGAATGAAATTGGTACTCATGCAATGATATGTTTGTGGAAGCAAGAAAGGAAAAAGTTGTAAATGTTGCACACTCCTTATGAGCATCTTTTGTAAAATATTGTTCTCTAACCTTTGAAGGTGTAAAAATGCTTTATTTTTCCCTAATTAGTATGTGGCATGGTAGAAATAGGGTTTCATGATTCACATTGAAGCTTTCTAGCTTGTAAGTTGATTCTTGCTGTCAAAACCCTAGTAAACCCTTCTTTTTACACCCATTTTTGAGACAGTCATGGAGGAGGCCTAATGGACCATAAGGCTTATAAAATCCTCAATAAATTCCAAAAGGGTATTAGAATATAAGGTTATTTTTGTCTAGAAGTCCATCGTTGGAGCAGGATGAGCACAAAACCCCAAAAGGAGGGCTAATTCCTTGTAGCCCGTTTTAGGCCTAAAATATGGTTTTTTTGTCAAATCAGGTACACAAAGGAAGGTTGCAAAGCATAAAACCCATCAAATCAAGTTGAAAAAAGTCAATCTTGCATGCATTTAACACATTTGGTGAGATAGACTCCATAAGTCAGTTTGTAGCACTTGTGAAGGATTACTACACTCTAAACCATAGAAGACCAAAGACACCCATGGGGGTAGAGCTTGACACAAACTTGTAATTCATCAAGAGGAGACCTTGTGCAGTCAGAGAATAGGTCAGGGACAGAGGAAATGAATTCCAATTGAGAGGGT
Source organism: Cryptomeria japonica (assembly GCF_030272615.1). NCBI lineage: Eukaryota > Viridiplantae > Streptophyta > Pinopsida > Cupressales > Cupressaceae > Cryptomeria > Cryptomeria japonica. The sequence goes on along the minus strand of NC_081411.1, from coordinate 358,847,762 downwards.
AAGGTGTTAGACGACAAAGCCTAAAACAATGGAGTTGAAGCCCTTGAGCAACCAGTGAGTGTTTGACTTAGGGAGGTGAATCAAGGAGAGTTGCTAGGTTTCCTATAAGCTTTTTGCACTCTAATTTTGGTGACTACACCTTGAAACTAGAAAAGAACCTATCACTTGGTAAAAATACAAGCCTAATTGGGCAACCCCCTTGCCCTACCTCCCTATCACATATGTTGATGAGGAACCTGAGCCCACTAGATCTATTGACCCAACAAGAGCTCAAATTTTGGAGAGAATCAATGAGTTAGAACAAAAGCTAAAAGAGTCAAAAAATTAGTCTTCTAGCAAGTAGAGGGAGATAGTTAGCTCTGTGTTGACTCATTTGGATGATAAAGTAGATAGTAGATTGAATAGTATTCATTCTATATATTCTTTATTATTTAATGATATTAAGACTTTTGACAAAGATAAAGAGGTGGAAATCCCTTTGTTCACAAAGTGGTTACAAAGGGGGAACGAGATCAAAATAATGTCAATGGCTTCAAAGTACCATGATGAGAGGCCACCTACACTTCAACCAACTTATTTGTTGGTAAAATCAATGCAGAAAGCCCAAATGCTGCCAGACAATATAGAAAGGAAAATAAGAGAATTGATGAGAACTTTTAGTGAATTGAATGAAATGCTTTTGTTGGGTATTGAGGGTGAAAATGGGGCAATCAAGCCTTTACAAATCTAGAAAGAAGAGGCAGAGAGAGTCATCAACACTTAGGTGGACTTGATTTGTGATTATTTAGATACTGCCATGTTGGAGGACAACATGGACAAGATAATATGCAAAAGCACATTTTTTGAATCTTTTGAAAGGGAGACAAATCAAGTGGCAGTTAAGTATAGTCCATACAGGGCAAAAGTTGATGAGGTAATGAGTTTCAAATGGCTGTCAGATGAGGAATATGCTGAATGAAGTAATACTTATTTAAAGGATGAATGAGAACATCAAATGGCTAGCTAACTATGTGATGTGACAGTTTGACGGTCGGTTTTGATTCTTTGCAGCATTCACTTTTTGGATGTGAGCAACAAAAAGGTGGGCCTGTTCCAGATCTTCAACGACAACAACAAAAGGGAAGAAATGGTGCATAAAGTGCTATGATGAATTAGTTACAAATATTTGGTCTTGGTCGTAACATTCCTTAAATGGAATCTTTTGTAACTGAATTATAGTTAATCGATCACTTTTGAATGGCAGGTGTCTCCTCTAGCCCGTAGCTTGTTTTGCTCCCTTATTTCTATAAAAGGGAATTCAAGGCCAAGAGACAGGGTTCCAAATTTGGTCTTTGTACTTAGTATTTCCTAACATTCAGAGTCATAGGTTCCTATATCATGTTCTAGGTGGAAATGAGATATTGTAAGGATTTTGCAGAGCAATAGATAAGAGTCTTATGTCTAGTTTCTTGCAGGTTCTTGAAGGAGTTAAATGTAAATCGCTATATGACAGAAATAGCAAATTAATTCAAAAGGGAATATAATTCTGATCTATTTATCTCCATTGTGCAATTATATCATCTTTTTAATGAAATGTAATTAATGATTTCTTTCATTTAATGCATTGTTATGATGTATGCAGTTTTTGTTTATGCTTTGATCTAAGGGATCAATTAAATGCTAAAACAAAATTGCAAAGTGATAGGGCTTGTTCAGGGATTTGATAAGTAGTCTAGGTTGGGATTGGAGATAGGAAGTATTGTAAGTAAATGTTTTCTTAAGATCTAAATGCTATTAGATTAATTCAATTGTAATTCATTTATATTTGTTTAATTCAAGTGCCCAATGGAAGAATGCACTAGTCATAGTTTGTTATAAGTCTTTACAGTTAGTTTTTTGGTTTGTTCATTTGTGTTTGTTATACAATTATCGATTATCAGAATACTTTTCATTTTATGTATATGTTGTTGTATTTTTTGACCATCTCAAGATCCATTTAGGTTGAGGATCACTGAAGGATTTTCCATCCTTGAGAATTCTCCCTATTGTTGAGTCTGTATTTGAGATATTCTACTTAATTTTGGTGAAAATTATAAGTATGGCGTAGAGATTATAAGTTCACCAAGGGATCACCCTCCTATTTTGCAGAGCCCAAAGTGTAGGAGGATTAGCATAATTCTTGTCGTATTTTGGTCCAAGTTCTTGGAAATTTTAATAGTTGGAGTTGGCTTCTCCATAGATAATCCAAAGAATCAACTTGGTTTCCACTTGCTTGTAGTGTAAACCCCATTCTGGGGCACCAATAACACTAACATCTCCTTGTCATTACTGACACCTGCATATTGTTTGAGCTCAAATAGTTTATGCTCATACTTCTCTATAGACATAGTCAACTATTTAAACTCGTGAAACTCATCTGTGAGATGTTGCCTCTAATGGTCTGACAAAAAACGAGCTCTAAATCTCTCCAGAAATAACTCCCATGACACTAAACCTATATCCACATTAATCTTTTATTCCTCCAGTCAACACCATGTAGAAGTAAATTCCCTAAGATGCATAATGATGCATCTCGCCTTGGTGTTGTTGCCATACATATGCATGACAAAAAACCTATCCAAGTCGATCAACCACGTCTGTCCCTCCAATCCACTTCCAAAACTATCAAAGGTAGGAGGATGAGATCTCATAAGATCCCTCATGTGAGATGCTAAAATATCCTCCTGATCCATTGCATTATCTCTCCTAGGAGATCTCTCTCTCTCTCTCCCTAACCACATGCTCAGACTGATGTGATTCCCCATACTAAAGATCCTCCTGCTAAGCATTGTCCTGTCTAGGTCCTAATCAAGCAAGGACCTCCTAAAGCAACTGATCCCCCTCTAGTTCTTACTGAACATTAGGCTGACTACTATGCTGACCACTATATTGACTCACACCCCTCTACTCACTCACGTGATCTGACTAATGCTTCTCTTCCTCAACACTCTCATGGGAAACCTGAGGTGAAGGGTTTTGACGAGTGGCCATACAACCACATCCACGACCCCTACCTTGACCTCTACTAGACATCTTCCTATATAAAATACCATAAGAGGTGAGTTTAAGATTCAAAACAAGGACATCATTAAGGGAGATATACACATTAGGGTTAAGCAACTAGACCAATTGAATGGGCTCATATGAAACCAGAGTACACATTGTTGGAACCTAGCTTTGATACCAAATGCAACACCCCACCAAGAAACCAAGGATCTAACTAACAACTTGAAATAGAATGCAAATAATTAAAAAAAAAAAACATTTAACAAGTATTCAACTTCTTAAAAGTGTAAGCTTAAAGTTTATTACACAAGCAGAAGACTTCTACAAATTTCCCCTAGGGTTTCTCTATGTGGTTACTAAATCTAACCATACATCATTAAAGAATATTAATCTATCTAAACATTACATCTAGTGCATTCATGAATTAAAGCAATTAAATTACTAAAGTAATTCATTTCAACAAGATCAAGATTCATACAATACATTACATAACATAACCATTTTTGAAACAAATGAAACATTTAATTGTTTAGAACCATCATTTTTCAATTACAGAAATACAATCCTATCCACTAAGTTTCATTGTATTTATATCAAATTACATCATGAGTACATCATGTTACATCACTTGCCATGTAGGCATAAATAACATCAGTTACATCAATACATAGAGATACAACAAGGTAGATACATAGAATGCCATCTGAAGATACTGAGCTGACCAACTCAATGAGAACAAGATGGAATAAAAAAGAAGCCATCCACACAAGACTTGTACAAAATCCCCGATGGAAGAAAAAAGAGCACTACCATCCAACCATGTGGACCAAAAGGACCACCCCTCCATGCTAGGAGATAATCAGAAGGCCCTCAAGAAATACCACAAAATAGAGATAAACAATACATGGTCAGTCACATTACCATCGGGTAAACCACATAACATACATACATACAGATACAACTCCAACAAGTAAGATCTAGGTGTTGCAACACAAATTGAACACAAGTGTACACAAGGGAAGAGTGCCATCGTATAGCTTGAGATAGGTTATCCTGGCAGGTCTCCATAGGCCCCAAGCCCCATCTTAGGTTATCTTGACAGCTTCTCTCGAACCTGAGCCCCTATTCAAGTCTCCTATAGTGCCAACTTACCTTTTGAAAAGACAAGGTAGTTGATCCTGCCATTCAAGACCTTCCCACTGCATCCTGAGTCTTTACAAGCACTCAACCATGAGCAGGGCACATTGGTCTTGTTTATTGTTATAAACTACCCAATCCTCTAATACATTATTAGGTTATCACTTATTAAGCCAACTTCCAATGGGTTATCATGGTAGCCACTTTGGGCCCTAACCCCCACTTGGAAGCCACTCTCCCTTATGACACTACACATACTCAAAAATAACTCCAAGGCATAAATAAACACAAGCCAATAATCATCACATGAATTTTCAAGCACAACTGCTACATACCTGGCCTCTTACAACCTCTACAAGAGATGAGCCACTAGAGGTATTACAAGAAACAAAATAGGTCAATTCACATCACGAGACCACTTGAAGGGAATTAACATGTAAAAACAAGGCCATAAGAGTTTAACAAGTTTATCTCTTAATACATGGCTCACTTACTAGAACAATTCAACATAAAGCACAACATTCCCCTTTATAACATTATTCCAATAAATTTTTCCCAAACAAAAAATTTAACCAATAGACATTCATTTGCAAACTACGCCAAATCAATTCTTTTAAGAATTAAATACAAATCATGTGTTGATCTAAATACTTTTATTTTTGCCAAAATATAACTCTCAATTATATCCACCTTTGACAAAATATAACTATATTTAACAAATATAATTATATTTATGAATATATAACTACATTAAGCAACTCACAATTATATAAATAAAACAATATACATAAATTTAATTTTAAAAACAAATTATTTTAATCACAAAGCGATTAAAAAAAATTGTAATTAGAATAACATAATGTACAATGATTTTAAACCATAAATAAAACAGTGCAGTAAAAATCAAACTCTGCACTTTACACAAAACTGGGCGCATAATTAAATTTGTGCTGCAAAAATTGGAAGGGGGAAAAGCCATGGTAAATACCCACGGTTATGGGCATTGACCTCCCCACGGTTGTCAGAGAGGCCATCCCATAGTCCATGGGCAAGGCCAACCCACAATGTGGGCTATGGCCTCCCACTACTTGTGGGTAGAGCCACCCACGACGTGGGCTATGGCTTCCCATGACCATGGGTAAAGCCAAAACCCACGACCAACAACATAAAAAAAAAAAAAAATCAATAACAATTTAAACCCAAGATTTTTTTTAAAACCCCAATTTTATAATAAAATTTTGACATTTAGAAATAATGAAACCAAAATTTCAAAATCATTAAATTCTCAGAATACTTATAGAATTTTTTTAAATAATTAACTATATATTTTATTTAAGGAAATAATAAATAAAACTGCCAACCAAACCAATCATAGTCAAAGAATAATCTATTCTAGATTTTCAAAATTTATCATAAGATTATAAAAAGAATTTCTATAATGATATAAATATTAAGACTATGAATCAAAAAAAAAAATGATTTCCTAGAAGATTTTCTCAAATAGAAAAAACCAACCCAGAAAACCCATAAAACCAAGAATTAATCTTCTTTCAATAATAGACTTCAAAAAGAATCAATTTACACACAACAACAATTCATCAACAAAAGATTTCTTTTCAAAATACACACACAAGGGCTTCTAAAAACCGCTACCTTCAATCACAATCCTGGTAAATATTATTGCAGAAGAGCCGCCAACTCCAATCCATGACACTCATGACAACCCCAACACCAAAAGAATCCCAATCTCTGCACAAATCCTCCCTTCCACAAAAAATTCCCCAAAACAATCCACAAAAGAAACAACAATGAAAAGAATCCCTTATTTTGGAAATTTTTTAGAATATAATGGGGATTATTCAAAAAATCCATCTAGGGAATGGAAATTTCCCCAAAACACAACTCACAGAGAAGATGAAAAAGAAACCTTCCCTTTTAAGAAAATTTTCAATTAATTATTTAAAGATTCTAAAGAATATAATAATCAATTAAATTTATTCACACGTTAAAATACAACCTCATAAATAATTCAATAAAGTTTTTATTTAATCTTAATATTAATTAGTACAACTTGAGTTGGCTTAGTGGTGGAGAACTTGTGCTCTTGAAAGAGAGGTCACAAGTTCAAATCCCACAAGGGGGTAGGGTATGTACACCTTATTGGCTTTGGCCCATTACAAATGAAAAAAATAATCTTAATATTAATTAATTTATTTAACAACTAAATATTAATTAATTAATAAATAAAGTATTATATCTACTTTAATACTTAATACATACACATAATTAATTTTACTCATTAGTAATAATAATCAATTATATTAATCTTCAATCATGAGCAAAATTAAATAATAATAATAAAGTTTAACAACACATAAAACATGTAACCCAAACTTAACATAAATAAACACATACCACAATCAAAACGTCGGTTTATTGCCTAAGTGGCGAACTAATAAGGCTAACATGACAATTGACAATGCTCTAACTCAAGCAAGGATAAGGGTGACATAATCGGGTCTTATGAGTATCTTGATAACTTTTTTTCTTCCATTGAGATAATATAGGCACGCTTAGACTTGTGGAACTAGGTAAAGTCGATGCCTTGTACCTGCAAACCTACATCACCAAGAAACATACATACACATATATCCAATATTTACAGGCACATCGGTGGAGGAGAGTCATGATGTTCTGTGTCTCACTGAAGCAAGTGATGGAAAATCATCCCCTCGCATCCCATACAGACTCAATCATAAAAATGAAGCCATTCACAATAAATATTTTATACATAAAGCACATATGTCAATCCATGGTCAATAACATGAATAAAACCACATCTAACATCCATAAGATATAATGCATAAATAACCAAAGGAAACATCCAAGTATCATAGTAATGTCATCTCATGATAGAGTATCATCCAAACCACATAAACCAATAGAAAAAGTCCACTAGAGTCAAACTAGATAGCAAAATAAAGTCTGATCAAGGGAGGGGCATTATAGTTTAACTCTTGTTGATAAAACTCCTTATGAAGTGTGGATAGGTAGAATTCCTTTGATCTCATCCTTGAAGGTCTTTAGTTGTGAGATTTTTATTCATGTGCCTCAAGAGAAGTGATCTAAAATGGATCCAAAAGCATATTCATTGGTTAAAGTGAAAATGAAAAAAGTTATAAGATTTGACATTCTCTAACCTATAAATGATCTTTTCTAGAGATGTGATTTCCAGTGATTTTAGAGCTTACTAAGGTAAAGAACAAACAAAGGAGAAAGATAAGACATAGATAATGCACTTTAAGAAAAATAATGAGGAAGATACACATGTGGAAGAATAGGTAGATTGATTTGAGTATTGTTAAGAATAAGAGGGTTCAAAGAATTCAGAGGATGTGTAGGATGAGAACACATAAGAAGATGGACAAGTAGAGATCATTAGGATTTGAGTATGGATTCGAATAAAAGGGTTCAAATAATTTAGAGGAAGTGTAGGATGAGCACACATAAGAAGATGGACATGTTGAGATCATTACTTCTACCTTCAGGAGGTCCATAAGGCAATGAAATCTAGTTGATAGCTATAACCCACCATTTTTTTTGTGTATTTGATTTGTTGAGTACTGATAATGAAACTAGATCTTTTAGGGAGGCTTTGTCTTTAGAGGAAATTGAGTCTTGGATGTAGGTTGTGTAGGAGGACATGATGGAATTGTTGACAACTTGTGTTATGTTTCTTGTGTTGTCATTGATGTCAAATTATTTAGTATGTTGAGGTAATATATGTAAAGAGGATGTTGTTGTGTAGATGTAGTTTATGATCCAAAAATGAGTGTTCAAATGTTGTTATATTGTTTGGTGGTGATATTGAGTAATTATGAGGTATTTTTGGAAGGCTACAATAGTAGAAGTTACAATATGCAGGAAACCACATTTAATGTCCATATGAAAGAATGCTCCACATTCCTCTGGTTCTTGATGATGATGGTATACGGTTCTAGATATAATGTCTATGTTTTGTAGATGTTGCACTATCACATTTTCAGGTCATCAATGGTTTAGATGATGAAGTTGGTTGTGGTGGTTTGTTGATAGAGAGGCTGTTTGTCTGGGTTGGTCTGGAGAATGCTCTCCATTGCTTTGTTGTGTTGGTTTGAGTGTTGTGCTTGGAGGACATGTTCATATGGTTCGTGCAATGTTCTAGTTCAATTTGCTAGTGTTGATTAGATTGACAAGTGAAGTTATCTTGGTTTGTGTTTGGCACCGTTAGTTGTGTTGGTCTCTAGTTGACTCAATTGGTTTATCTCATTTGGATCATACTCTTTTGATATGGATATGCGTTGGAGGGTGAGAATGTTAATACGGGTCTTATTGTGGTGTGTGTAGATCTATATTGAGTTACTTGCATTGGATAATGTTTTTTGGTTGGCTGGTTAATGCGCTTCATTGTTTTTTACATGTTACATTTGTTGTCAGCTTTGGAGGAAGTGTTAGCATATATGGTTCATTGGAATCAACTTAGGAAGATATGTTGTCATATATTTGGGTTCCCTTTATCTCCAAGAGTGGACCACATTGTATGTTTTTGGTTTACACGGTTGCTTTATATAATTTATGTATATTTTGTCTATGTTTGAGCTTAGTGAGGGTTTCAATGAATAATCTTATATAAATGGAAGTGTGGATGTGGTGTGGATTGAAGTGAATTGGATGTGAAAGTTATGCAAGTGTATGTGAAGAAGCAAAAGCATGAGTCTTAGTTTCTGATGAGCTTTGAGGGCATGATAGTGTTTTGAGACAACTAGTGATGTGTGATATGTTTGCCATGATATTGTTTGCTTGACACAATGGTTCAAGGATAGTTTCATGATCAAGAGATATTGTTCATTTCAATTCATTATTTCCTTGTACCTGTTGGAAGATTGTGAGTCCTTTGGCATCTTCTGCAATCTTTGTATCTTGAGTTGAGATTATGCATCTTAGTAATGCAAGTCCCTTCTATCTTGTTCAGAGGTTGTGTGCCTTAGCCTTGCAAGTCTAATTAGGTGCAGTGAGCTTCGTTGGCCTTGAGCCTAAAAATTTGTAGTCATTTATTCATATTGTGAGTGTGATTCTCATCATGGTTTTTTTCCCTTCTTAATTTTTCCACATAAATTTGGTGTTCTTGTATGGATTGTGTTTTGTGGTTTCATATTTCATATTTGTAGAGATAAGTTAATTATGATTTGATGTTTAAAGAATTATGAGTAAGTTGTTTTAAGGTTAGGACTAATTCACCCCCCCTCTTAGTCCTGTGGTGTGTTCAACAATTGGTATCAGAGCAAGGTTCCACTGAGATAAGCTTAATTGCCTAAGAAAGGCCTAGGATGGCACATGACATATATTTAAAGGCACCAAGGTTTGGTGGCACAAATTACTTTGCTTGGAAGTCATAGATGGGATATCATTTGAATTCTCTACTGCTTGGAAATGGGACATTATCAAAACTCTCTATACTGCTCCGAATGGTGGTCTTACTCCTCTAGATGAGATCAAGAATCATGAAAATAATGCCAAGGAAAACAATATACTTGTTAGTATTTTGAGTGACTTAGTTTTTTTAATATCAACGGATGCACAAGTGCAAAATAAATTTGGGATAAATTGAACAACATTTATGATGGAGATGAAAAGACCAAGCAAGTCAAAATATAGAATCTAAAGTATAGATTTGAGACATTAAGGATGTTTGAAGATGAGAACATTGAAGGTTACATGCACCGAGTAAATGAGATAGTCAATGCAATCAAAGGTATTGGTGGAAAAAGAGAAGAAAGTGCAGTTGTGATAGAAGTGAGAACACTGCCTAATTTCTATAAGCCTAAGAAGTATGCTATTGAAGAAAGTCATGATATGAATAAATATACTTTGGACCAACTCTATGGATTGCTCTCTATTATGACCAAATCACACATCGTCCCATTTTAATGGGGATCCCACCTTTTTTAAGCATAGTTGTGAATAGGTGTTTTAATTTACCATAGTTTAGAGTTAGAGTCTCTCTTAAAATTCAAAAATACAAAAAAATACAAAAATAAACAAAAATAAAAAAACACACAAAAAATTTAAAAATTCAAAAATACAAAAATACAAAAATAAAAAATAAAAATTGAAAAATACAAAAAAAAATGAAAATCACGAAAATTTGGCTAAGGCATGGAAAATAAGCAGTGCCTCTTGATGTCACTGTTGCTTTTAAGCAGTTCTTCTCATTAGCACTGCTTCTTTTAAGCAATGCCCTTCAACATCACTACTTCTTTTTAAGCAATGCCTCTTAGTAGCATTACTGCTTTTAAGCAATGCCTCTTGATGTCACTATTGCTTTTTAAGTAGTGCTTCCCAAGAGCACTACTGCCTTTGAAGCAGTGCCCATTAATATCTTTGCTGCTTTTAAGTGTTGTCTTTCAATGGCATCACTTTATTTAAGCACTGCTTCTAGAAAGCATTGCAGTTTTTAGTGCATTGCTCGTCATTGCTCCTAACAATGCAAGTCACCCAATTGGTGTAATCGAGAAAGAGATGATAATGATTTTAAGTGTAAGCACTCAATGGTGTCGACACGACGTTGGGGTTCCCATGTTATGATCAATGCAAAGTTCAAAGCTCGATGAGAGAATGCAAATTTAAGATCTTAAATACGATACCATTTAATGGAGCTACCTTATGTAATTGGGTGATACAATAACAAAGCGGTCTGATAGTCGCATTTTACTAAACACAAGTGAGTTCAAAATCACAAATATGCTATATGAAGACAAGATCAGATTCTATTTAATGAAATATATCGTTTTCTTTTTCCAAATCAATTACAAAGAGACCCAATTCAAATGATGGATTTCGAAGTTTGGATGAAGGCATTCAATAAATGTAGCGCTCATGTGTATTTGGTCCCGAATTTTAACGCTATGTTTAATGGATCACAGATGCTTATCATTTAATGGATGACACCATATAGTCGATTAGCCCATGTTCCCATGCTGCTGCTTAAATGTAAAATCTACTTAAAATCAAACAATTGGAGTGTTCCCATGGAAATTTTTAATTAAGGGGAAAGGATAAATTAGAATATTTTCCTACTTTCATGGAGCAGCCATTTCTTAAAACTTAAAAATAAGCTTTGAAAAAAGAGGGGGGCCTGAAATAAGCAACAACTGCTTATTGAGAAGCATGAGAAGTGGCTCTACAATTTTTTTTCCCTCTTTTTATGTTTCCATTTTTTAATCTAAAATTTAGGTTAAAATTTATTATTGTTAAAAATTTTATTAAAAATACAATTTAAAATAACTGCTTGTTTTTATAAGCAGCAAAATTTAACTTTCATGGGGCCACTAGCTCCACAATTTACTGCTAAAAAATTTGAAGAACAACTACTAACCAAAATTAGTGAAAAAACCGCATAGAGACCTTCCCTTATATTTTTAAGCATGCTTCCAATGGTACCTCATCTACCCGTGTGACATAGGGGTTCTCATGATCAAGTCACTTCTGTATTACACCTTGCATCAACATATTCATCTACATCAGCGACTTCACCTACATCAGCAAATTTATCTACATCAGCTACTTCACCTTGAGGCGATTGACCATATTTGCTGCACAACGAATTTACCTCCAAGCTAGTCGATTTCATTCCTTGGCAATGCGACTTGGCCTGTGAAGAAGTCGTGATTTCAAATAATATCATTCAATTGTTGGCATAGATCAACAATCAACAAGCAACAAAGATTCATATTTGGAGTCATTACTTTATTAGCACTGAGGTTGTGTTGATTGGCAACGTTTTCGTTTATCAACTTGCGATTTTGGAAAGGCAACGATTCTTATTTTGAAATTATTTACACATTGCAACTTCAACCTGCTTCCAATTCCAGTGAAACTAAGATTGTAGTGACAGCGAAATCATTTCCAAACCTCTGATCTGCAATTCACATCCATTTAACTGCGACATTGGAAGGTGGTGATGCTGTTCGAATTTTGTATGCACAGTCATAGGTGGACAATGATCTCATTTTGAAGTGAATTCATCCGCATATATCAATGTCTATATAATCCATAGGCATCAACTTATGGTGTAAGGCAATGTGGCAGTGAGTCACGATTTTGGAGGCGGCGAATTTGGCATTCAAGTAGTAACAAACTCATATAAAGGGGAGAACATTATTTAGTCCAGCGGCAGCCAATTCATGTTTGTTTTGATTATTGTGTCTGATCAAAATACCTTTTGAAAATGATTAAATCAGGTTGGGATCGGTTCATTTGATCACTGGATTACTGACAGAAATCAGATTGTACCATATAGATTCGGTCTTTTCTTATTCGATCATTGCATTATCTTCATTATAACGAAGTTTTCTTTATGTTACTCTAATCATCTTAGAATTTTTAAGTGAATGGTTGAAAGCATGACTTAGAATTACAAGATTATATTAAGGTTCATGTTCATACGATCAATTACATATTTGCATATCATTGCGTGGTGCTAACTTAGCCGACTCTTGCAGGTGTAAGATGGCAGCAGTAAGGTGAGCTCACACAAGAAGTAGGATTAATGCATTTCAAGGCATGATAAGGATCAAACACAGGCAAGGCAATGCCTACATCAGATGCGACATTGAGGTGAAAGATAAATGTCAGTGTCACGCATTCAAGAAAGATTTTCACAATCTTGAATTTCTTTCGAAAATCCAAGAATCATTGCCAGTATAGCCAAATGAAAGCTCGTGAATACACGTGATCACGAGAAGGCAAGTTTTAGAAGAGTTAATCAAAGTTAGAAGATTGACATGAGCGAAGTTGTCATCACATTAAATGCTTGGACATGTTGAGTATCAAGAGATATACTTCATTCATTCATTTAATTACATACTTGCGATGAGTTACGACAATCAATCAAGTTGAGGTGGCACCTAGTCATCATTACATTCAATCACATTATTTCACGAGAAGGCATCTAGATTCAATGAACCTGACTCATCTATCAGAGGAGATAACTACCACATGGGCACGAAGTTCAATGTACCTGCCCTAGTCACTTATTGGTCAAGTTTTCTAAGGAGGACACGTCTCCTATCAAATGTAATCATATCATTGGTCAAGCATTAAATGCTTCGCAATAGGGTTTCTATCTTGTAATCTTGGCCATTTATCTCAAATTGATTTGAGCCAGTGAAATGTAATAAGAGGACTATAAAAGGCCTCACTTCTTCATTTGTAAGGTTAATAAATAGTTAGTTGATAGTTAGTAGTTCAAGAACAGTTAGCAGTTAGAGTAGCATAGATTAGGAGAAGGCAAATATTGTTGCCAAGACATTGTTGCAAAAGACATGTAAACTTGATTGAAGATATGGTGAATTCTATGTGTTGATTCAACAATTCACATGGTCTCTATACTTCTCAATTTGATTTCAAGTTATTTAGATGAATGGAAGAACTATGTGTGATCAATGGTGAAATTCGCATATCCGTACTACTAACATTTTGTGCATGTTTAAGTGCCTTGCGTAGTCAACTAGAATCATTCGGCCTAAATTTAACTTCAATTGTTGCTTCTTCATTGATATGCATCAACATGATGGTGTCTTTGCTTGCGGTGAAGATTTTAAAATCATAAAGATATCCTTAGAAGATCGCACTAGTCTTGTGGAGATGTTCGTTGCATGTCAAAGCAAGACTAAGTTATAATTTCATCAAAGATCATTCATTGCTCCTACATTCCTAGAGTTAGACTAGACCTCTCTCAACCCTTATCCTTTTTCCTTTTTAAAAATAAAGTCAAGTGATATTGCACATTCCACCATCATTCGAGAATTCAGGTGTTCAACGTAAGTCCCCTTGTAGGTACAACAAATCACATCAATACCATTGAAGCTATCCAACAAGTCAAGATCTAATATAAAAGAACCTTGAAGTCATCTCAAGTGACCCTTATGCAAATCTTCAACATTTGAGAGTCTTTACTCAAGAGAGGATAGAGTATTCAGTACTTTATTCTGTGTTTGATAGTGCTTCAAAACACCATCAACATTGGGTAAGTGCACCAAGATGGTGAATAGAAAAGTGGCCACATGCCAAAAAAAAAACTAAATTTTTCATAACTCGTGCGGGTTCTAAAAAATTCAAAAATGTGCTAGGCTTGGTAACACCAAGCCTAGAGAAAAACAATTTAAAAAACCAAAATGTTCCTCAAAACCCGTTGGTGTAGGCCATGGGTTTTGGCCATTTTTAATGCCAAAACCTGCGGAACAACAAGGAAAAGCCAAAAAAACATAGAACCTGCACGACTTTGCAACTATTTTGGATTTTCCCAACATTGAGAGGAATTTTCAACAATGGCATCCCGTTGAACAGGTAAGATTTGATTGGTTTGATTATTTTTGTTTGCATTTTAATTGAAGTAGGGTTTTTTAATTGATTTAAGTTTTGTTTTTGTTAATTTGATGTCAGATTCTTCAAGCAATCCCCAAAAATGAAATAGACAACAAAGACCTCCTCTTGCACAAGCAACACAAGAAAACCCTGTAAATATTGCACAAGAGCAACAAGAAAACCCTCAAAATCCTCAAAATGCCACTCCTCAACAACACCGCCACCCTGAAACCTTTCATGTCCTCCATTAGATCATGTAGATGCCACACAAGAGGATCTCATCAATCGCCTTACACAAAATAGTGCTCAAATTTCTATTTTGGTGAATAGGTTGAGGTCCTCTAGGCTTGAGCACCACTCAACCCTCGCAACACTAGAAACAATGGCTAATAGTGAAAATGAGGTATCTAGGGAGGTTACGAAATGGGGTTCATGGAGGGATAGATGTCAAACATTTTATGCGGATGGGTTGTCATATGATCAAGTGAAAAAAAAGGGCATAGGTAAAGCTGACATATGTGCTCTTTTCACCGATCCTGTTACTAGTAACAACCTAGAACTAAATACGAATCGGTTTCCTATACATTGGTGTGTTCATGCTAGGTTGAAAGAAGCTTTTTGGGATAGGTGGTATATGGTCTTTGACCAACCACCTTGTAATAATTGGGAGGTGCCTCTATATTTTTTGAGAAAGTTGTATTGTGAGTTTATCCTTGGCGAGAAGCCGAATTACTTTGACATCTGACAATTTCAGGGTAGAGGGAGAGGCTCTGCGCAAGATAGACCTGGGGCCCATAGGGTGGTACAACCACAACATAGGAGGCGTACAACTCCTAAACCCATCGTTCATGTCACTGTCCCTATATCCTTGAAGGAGTCTATGGAATTACAGACTCTTCAGGCAACTGCATCATTGACTGATGTCATTGTTTAGCATGGCACACAATTGGTCAGAGTAGAGGATGTACCAACACCTACGACACCTCTTTCATCAGCAACACCTCCTTCCTCAATGACACCTCCTTCATCAACAACACCTCATGCATCATTTGGCACGAGCCAGCCCATTCAGCATATGTGCCCCACCTGCCAGGGTGTATGTTCTAGTGTAGACATTGACGTGGATGAGGAAGGTTCGACATCTCATTCATGTACATGTTGCGGGAGTAGATGTCATGCTTCCACTGCAGAGGATGTGGCCCTCACCAACGAACTGATCAATATGTTGTACCCTCTCTATCAGGCACAGGTGCGTTTAATTTTGTTTATGACATGTTATCAATTAAGTGACTAAATCTTCTAAAAAGAAATCAATTTTTATTTTTAGAACAATTTAAAGTGACATATAAATAAACTGCATTGCAAGGTGCAACAAGTGGTGGGAGTACACCACATACTTTTTAGTCGACTCCACAATCATGAGTAGTTTCGCCACTAGAGGTACAGATTTGTAAATTTGTTAAAAATATAATAATACATTGGTTTCAAAATATATTTTGTTAATTATATGTATCATTACTTAGTATTTAATAGGGCTTATCAGTGGCTAAGATGTCCCAACTTGATGATATCACACTTTCGGCCATTGACTTTGGCCAAGATAGCTATGCGGTACCATTTAGATTTATATATTTTTGACTTAAGTGATATATTAAATACATTCTCTTTTCCCTTATGTTAATTTTTTTCTGTTAGTTTACCCCACCTACCTCGAGGACATCGCGTGTGAGAAAGCCATCCTCTAGCACTCCAAGGCAGAAAAAGATATCCTCTCAGACACCCAAATGACAGAAGGTAATTCAGTACAATTTAAATTCATTTGTTGAAATGTATTATGATTAAACATGTATATTTAGATATTGATAAATGCACTTAATTTATTTGTTCTATATACATAAACATATGGGGTTTACGGAATTAATGAATGCACCTAATATCGATGAGGTTCAATAGAGGGAAGAGGTGATATCTTCATATTCACTTTGGACTACATTCTTGCTTGTTCAAAATAACTAAATCCTTTTATGTCTATATCATATGTTATCATTTTTCATACAGGAAATGGTTATAGCTGCATCGGATTTGACTAGGGCTCCTAAGGTTACAGGAGAACTATACAAGGCTTCGGTGTGCATTTGTTCTACATATGTTAAAAATATTTGTTTTATCTAGTTTGTCAACAACTTTGGGTTATTAACTTGTATGATTGTCTTTAACCTATTACAGGGGCCTCTTCTAAACTTCCTATTGTTATTCTACCATTCCATTTCAGTAGAAGTCCTACACATATATTATGAGATCCAACACGACCAAGGGAAAAGGTATGTCTATCTTAGATCAACTCCTTTTCACTAAGTGCGCAACGGAGTTGAAACCGTCTAGTTAACTCTTTTTGGATCACTTACCTGGATATAGGAAATGATCGTAACTGATTCATCTGTGGCTTTGCCTCCTACAACCACAACACATCCATCTGAGGCTCCGGTATGCTTTACTTTTTTAGTCTATTCATTTTTAGTTATTATGTGTTATTTGAAATATATGTTATTAACATGTATTAATGTTGTTTTACCAGTTACAACCTCCTTCAGGACATCCAATGGATCCTCAGCCTCACCCAATTGCAGAAGACAAAGATGAGGTAATCAACATTTCAACTTCAAACAATTTAGAGTTCATTATTTAGTTATTTTGATGTTATATTGAGAAAATATATCTGATTCGACATTTGAATTGTCCTTGTGCAACCACTTGCAGAGCCACGTACTTCTTCGAAGAGGCTCGATTTTGATGACCCCCAATAGTCATAGATAGTGATAGAGACATATAGTTATCGTTGTGGTCATTGAAGGACCAATTTTTTTTATATATTCAACATTTGTATATATATATCGACTTTGACAGACATGGCACATGCCACATTTTTGTAACTATTATTGATTTGGCATCTACGCCATTTTTTGATATGTACACGATTATTATTCATTTTGATATATATGAAACTTGATATTCGATCCAATTTGTTCATCGATATATATATATATATATATATATATATATATATATATATATATATATATATGAAACTTGATACTCTTGAAACTTAGTTATTTGCTATTGAAATGTGATCAAACTTATTCATTGTGTATATGTCTTGAAATGTGATCCAATTTGTTCATTACTTGTAACTCATATGGCGTATACTTTTAAACTATCTATTGCTCATATTGTGTATACCCAAGTACCGACGCCGATGATGTTGATATTGTGTATTTTGATTGAGTGAATTTGCTTTGAGTCCTTCATGCATGAAGATATTGGAGTGAAGTTAATATTTCATAAACTCATGCTTATGGAGCGAAGTTCATCATTTCAAGAACCAATTAAGATAAGAACCATAACAAGTCGGCCTTAGGGTAAGAGACACACCTATCCATCCAAATTGCCTATAAAATAAGAGTTGAAGCACTTATAGATGATCCATGTGAACCTATGGGGTCATGTTGTTGATTCCTAAAAAATCCTCTCTCCATTTCGAAGAACTCGATTCAGTTTTCTTGTGGAGATTTTTTCTGTCACATAAAAAACCATCAAAAACCATCAATGAGAGGTGGCAAAATAGTGCATCTTTCATTATGCTTGTTGTGAGAATAAATCGTCAGTGCGAGCGCATCTAGGTGGCTAGGTTTATGCTAGGTGTGCCCTTGTCTCGCTCCCCAAGACGTCCGAACGTTTCGAGCCACCTCATAGTGACGTTTTCCCTTGAGCACTCAAAGTGGAAAAAATAGTCAAACTTTGACGTCATGTAACTCAGAGACCGTGGAACTTAAGTATGATCCATTTGAACCTATGGGGACATGTTGTTTCTGCCTAAAAAATCCTCTCTCAGTTTTAGACAACTCGATTCCATTTTCTTGTGGTGAGAATTTTTCTATCGCATCAAAAACTGTCAAAAATCGTCAGTGATTGGTGACAAAATAGTGTATCTTTCATTCTTCTTGTTGTGGGAATGAACCGTCAGCGCAAGCACATCTAGATGGCTGGGTTTATGCTAGGTGTGCCCTTATCTCCCACCCCAAGATGTTCGATCTTTCCGAGCCACCTCGTAGCGACGTTTTCCCTTGAGTGTTCAAAGTGGAAAAAAAGGTCAAACTTTGACGTCGCGTAACTTAGAGACCGTGGCACTTATGGATGATCCATTTGAACCTATGGGGTTGCGTTGTCACTTCCTAAAAAATGCCTCTCTTGTTTTCACAACTCGATTCCATTTTCTTGTGGTGAGAATTTTTCTATCGCATAAAAAATTGTCAAAAACCGTCAGTGCGAGGTGGCAAAATAGTGCATCTTTCGTTCTGCTTGTCGTGGGAATGAACCGTGAGTGCGAGCGTGTTCGAGTGGCCGAGTTTACATTAGGTGTGCCCTTTTCTCTCTCCCCAAGATGACCGATCATTCTGAGCCACCTCGTAGCGATATTTTCCCTTGAGCGCTCAAAGTGGAAAAATGGTCAAACTTTGATGTTGCGTAACTCAGAGACTACGACATAACTTAGAGACTTGTGTAGAGTGGTAATACATAGATTGTACTTTATTTTGTGGCTTTTAGTGTATGATTCTTAGTAAAATCAATGATACAGACAATAGTACTGAGGGGGAAAGTTTCCTTACACAACTTGAATTGCTCATCTAACCACCTAGCTCTATGTTGTGTGACCTATGTACTCATACACTAGTTTCTCTTGAAACATCTTCATAAAATCAGCTATGCATATATCCCTTTTCACTAACTCACACCTCCTTAATTCTTTTCCATCTTTAACACCATATTTGACTGACATATATTTTCCAATAGAAACTAGTTCCTTACAAATTTCATGTGTTCTATCCAGATGTAGGCATCTATGCAACTATTGCAAACCTCCACATGTAGGACAAAAACCTCTCAAACACATCATCTTATAGTAAATGCACCTGTTATCTCATTTTAAATAGTACACTTGAAATAAATTCTCTCGGTGACTTAGGGAGGTGCTTGAAGACTAGATTGCTGCAAAACATCATTACTGTGCAAAGTACAACATATATAGCGACAAATATCACTTTGCATGGAAAATTCAACATGGACCCTACAACAACATGTAGTATGTGCATGATTAATCTCAACATAAAATGGTTTTGTCATCTCAAAAAATATTTTGACTAATTTTAATCTGAGGAAAGCTTTGAAGAAACCTTTATAAATTGTGTTTGAGTGGTATCTAAATAGTGTTTTGGATGTGGCTCATGATTACTAATTGCAATTCGCCTTCTACCAATATCTCTTTGGTTGGATAAAACCCTTTTGTTGTCATGCCAATATTTCTCAATTAACGTTCTTAGTGCATCGACAACCAACCTTGTCCTTACGTGGAAGTCCTACCCGAGAATGCCCAAAAGGAATTATTGTTAGGATCCTCGATTTTTCTCTCGCCTCTCTAAGGCATAGTGCAATGTGGTTCTACTTATCCTTAATGACTTTCTTGTTTTTCTTATTAAAACGAGATTTTTTCATTCCTTTCCCATTATGGTTGATGTGAGGGACACGACATGTAACATTAGCATCTTAAGTGCGTGATTTCGAACCAATGGCTTGGTATTCATCAAAAAGATTTCTCACAATGGTTCTTTCACTACTATTTTTGGATGTTCTTAACCCCAAAATTTTATTGTCTCTCTAAATTTCATGTTTTTCATCATTTCAACAACTAATTGGAATCTTCCACTTTGATTTAAGTTTTCAAAATAGTTATTCCAAATTCTTCTAACCATTCTTCTACAAGTTCTTTCAGAAATTTTATCATGCATTGGCTTCATAATATTTTCATCAATATCTATAGGAACTTTGGTTTTCTATGAATTATTCTAAGAGGTGTTAAGATTACTAGCATTCTCTTCATTTTCATTAGGTGCATTATGTGCATTGATCACATCAAATTCAATGGTATATCTTCTTCAATTTCATTAACATGTGCATTCACCAAATCATTTTCAAATGGTGTATGATCATTGCATTCATTAGGTGCATTAATCATATGTATTTGAATTGGTGTATGTTGATCATTTTGATTTGGTGCATTCATCATATCAATTTTAATTTTTGAATGTTCATCACTTTCATTAGGTGCATTAGATGACGTACCTTCACATAATCTCCTCATACACTCCCTTTGTCTTTTTGTTTCTGCCTCTCTTTGTTCATTTGTTCTTCTCTTGTTCTTTCCCATTGTCCTACACATAACATCATGATGACAATCCACAATAAAAATAGCAAAACAAACAACAAATGATAATCATTTATTATAATCTAAAGTAACAATAATAAAATAACTTCAAAAAAACCAAAATACAAGACAAATCAATCATGATCAAAGCAAAAAAAAAAACCACAAATGATCATCATTTTGTTATAATCTAAAGTAACAATGATAAAATAACTTCAAAAACAATCCAATATACGAGACAAATCATCATTGCAAAGCAAAAGTGACAAAAGAATATGAAAATGCTAACTGTTACTGTCCCTAAAAATCATGTGCAAAAGAAGTGGGGCCTTCAAACAACTTGTAATGCTGAGTTTTTAGGCCGTTGGGACTAAAATATATTAATATTTTTCCATAACCCATACGGGCTATGAAACCTTTTATGTGAATGTTCACAATTTCTCATAACCCGTACGGGTTATGTAGAAGTAGAAGTTTTGGCCTATAGTTCTACATAACTCGTACAGGTTATGTAGAACTAGGAAAAGGAGAGGGGGAGAGGGAGAGGGAGGAGAGAGGGAGATTGGGGAAAGGAGAGGGGGGAGAGGGAGGAGAGGGAGGGAGGAGAGGGATATTGGGGAAAAGGAGAGAGAGAGAGAGAGAGATGGAGAGAGAGAGAGGAGAGAGAGAGAGAGAGGAGAGAGAGAGAGAGAGAGGAGAGAGAGAGAGAGAGAGAGAGAGAGATTAGGAAAATGAGAGGGAAAGAGGAAGAGGGAGAGAGGAGAGAGGGGAGATTGGGGAAAGAGGGAGAGGGATGGGAGAGAGGGAGGGAGAGATGAGGGAGAGGAGATGAGAGAGGGAGGGAGAGGGAAATTTAGAAAAGGAGAGAGAGAGAGAGTGAGAGATGAGTGAGAGAGAGAGAGAGAGAGAGAGATTAGGAAAG